>NW_026681955.1:0-14227 GCF_028640845.1 Ahaetulla prasina | reverse complement strand
GGCCCAGGAGTAGGGCCTTCTCTGTGGGGGCAGTGACGCTCTGGAATGAACTTCCCCCTAGCCTGCGTCAAGTGCCTGATCTTCGGACCTTCCATCGTGAGCTTAAAACATATTTATTCATTCAAGCGGGACTGGCATAATAGCGTTAAATTTTAATTGGGTTTTCTTAATATTTTAAAATTTAAAATTTAAATTTTTCACTATCAGCCTTTACAATTTGCTATGTTTTAAATGTTGTTTTAACTGTATATATTCTGTTTCTATTTTGGCTGTACACCCCCCTGAGTCCTTCGGGAGAAGGGCGGTATAAAAATTAAATAAATAAATAAATAAATAAATAAATAAATAGTAATAAGTCAAACAAGAATATGAAATCGTGTTACGTTCAGGGTCCCACCGTCTGTTAGAGATATACTCTATTAATAATGTCTTTGGATTTTTTAAATGCCTTCGCTGAACATAATTATTTGCTGTTTCCATGAGACACAGCTACTGTTTTAATCAGATGAACTTTGAACTGAGTAGAATTTTCCAATTATTTCAGAATAACAGAGTTGGAAAGGACCTTGCAGGTCTTCTAGACAACCCGTAACTCAGACATGTGACCCTACAATCATCTCAGACCAATTTTTTCTTAAAAGCTTCCAGTGTTGGAGTTTTAGCTTTAACTTTAACTTCTGAAGGCAAGCTGTCCCACTGATGTGGAAAAGTACAGCTGAGTATCATCAGCGCACAGCTGGTACCTCACACCGAAACCACTGATGATCTCACCCAGCGGCTTCATATAGATGTTGAACAGAGGGGCGAGAGAATCCCTCGCGGCACCCCACAAGTGAGGTGCGGGCGACCTCTGCCCTCCCAACACTGTCTGCGACCGGTCAGAGAGATAGGAGGAGAACCACCGATAAACGGTGCCTCCCACTCCCAATCCCTCCAACCGGTGCAGCAGGATACCATGTTCTAGCCTCCAGTCCCCTAATCATCTTTGTTGCTCTGCTCTGCACTCTTTCTAGAGTCTCAACATCTTTTTTACATCGTGGCGACCAAAACTGGATGCAAGATTCCAAGTGTGGCCTTACCAAGGCATTATAAAGTGGCACTAACACTTCACGTGATCTTGATGATGCCTCTCCTTTCTTCTAGACTCTGGGTGGGCGTGGAAGATGCCCAGATGGTGACCACACCCATCTTTCTGAAGGTCCAGCCTTCCATGACTATGGCTTCCCTCAAAGACATGGTACGAACTGTCAGTGGCAGATTTGGAGCAAAAGTTGGGTGATCTTGGAGGAACCTGGAATTTAGGAGAAGCTTCCTAACAGTGTGGACAATTAACCGGTGGAACAGCTGGCCTCCAGAAATCGTGAGCGCTCCATCAATGGAGGCTTTTAAGAAAAGTCTAGACAGTCACTTATCTGAAATGATGCAGGTTCTCCACTTAAGCAGTGTTCTGTCCCCTCACCTCAGTCCGGGGGGCAAGCGAACTGACTCAATTAGCCAGCAATGTAGTCCACGACAACTATCAGCTCTGGCAGCAAACCAGCCTTCGTCTGCCAAGGTTTTCTTATCTCCTTGATGCCGGTGTCAGAGCTCGTTGCGGAGCAACCAGGAAGTCAGGAGCAAACAGCAATCCAGGCCAAATGCTCAGTCAGATAGTTCAGCTCAAGTTTCCACCAGTCAGTTTGTTTTGTCCGTCACAAAGTACTAGAGCAGCCCCTCCTGCTTTTATACCCTGTGGGGTGTGGCTCCGTGACTCAGCACTCAGGCCTGCCCCACCCCTTTTGTTGTTCCGCCTCTTTTGTCTACAAAACCTGGGATCTAACCAGGACTGATTGTCCACAGCTGGGTCTGGGCGTTGCCTGGGCGGGAAGATACAGGAGACAGAGGCCTCGTCACCTCCTCCACCTGGCCTGCCTCTGGCTCCTGGTTTCCCCTCACTCTCTGAGTCACTCTCCGGCGGGGGGGGGACTGAGCCACAACAAGGGGGTCTGGACCAGAAGTCCTCCAAGATCCCTTCCAGCTCATTCTATTCTATTCTAGAAGGTTCCTACAGCTGCCTTTTGTCTCCTGAACAGGTGCATCTCCATTATGGCTTCCACCCAGCATCCAGAAGTGGGTGGTGGGACAGGCTGCCCCAGGACCACGAAACCCTCCATTATCAAGGTATCCAGAGGACGGTGACCAGGCCTATCTCTACTTGATGTCCGCCAAGGCCAGAAGCTGAACAAAGCGGCAGAGTTGGACCCGCAGGCAGCTGGAAGGTGAGCTGGGCAGTGACACCAGAAGGGGCACGGAGGGGGGCATTGAAGGACCATCTACACAGGTAGTCCTCGACGTATGACCGCAATGGAGCCCAGAATGGATGTGGCTAAGAGACGTTTGTTCAGTGAGTTTTGTCCCAGTTTACGACTTTTCATGCCACGTTCGTTAAGTGAATGATTGCAGTTATTAAGTTAGGAACCCGGTCGTTAAGTGAATCTGGCTTCCCCATTGACTTTGCTTGTCAGAAGGTCAAAAGGGGATCATGTGACACCCGGATGCTGCAACCGTCATAAGTAGGAAAATGGTCATAAGTGCCGTTGTAACTTTAACGGTCACTAAATGAACTGATGTAAGTTGAGGAATGCCTGTAACTACAGGTCGTACTCATTGATGACCGTAACTGTGACAGTCATATTTTTATCTTCTTTCGAGAGGTCATTAAGTGAATCCTCACGGTTGTTAAGTGAATACTGCGGTCATTAAGTGAACCAATGGTTTACTCTGGAAATTTTTGCCAAAACCGGAAGTACAAGATGTCCTCGACTTACAAGCATTCATTTAATGGCCGTTCAAAGTTACAACGGTACTATTAGGTACTATTAGGACTATGTTTCACATTTACGTTACAGCAGCCCCATGGTTGTGTGATTAAAAATTCAGATGCTGTAAAATGGGGCAAAATTCACTTTTTAACAACTGTCTCAGCTTGACAGAAATTTAGGGTTCAATTGTCATGGGTTGAGGACTGCAATGCAAAAGGGGATCACATGACTTCTGGGATAAACATGAGTCAGTTGTCAAACATCTGGCTGTTGATCACGTTCCGTGGGGATGTTGGAACAGTCGTATGTGAGAAAGCGATCGTAAGTCATTTTTTCAGTGCTGTTGTAACTTTGAACGGTCACTAAATGAACGGTTGTAAGTCGAGGACCACCTCTGTCTGTACTCTTTCAAACTATGAAGCACCGTGACATTTTAAAACTGTAAACCCACATAGTGACTGTTAAGGTAATGATGATTTAATAGCTGACCAGCTGCTGTAAGGCTGTAAACCGAGATAATGAAATGAGAATGAGTCAGCGGGTTATTGCCCCTTTAAGAAGCTGTCTATGTAAGGGAGGCCATGAGGCCTGTTGTGACCCAGGCCCAGGTAGGTAGTGGAAACTCAGGCAGTGTAAAACAAACAAACTTTATTAGAACAGCTGGAATTAAATCATTCCCAGCGTAGTCCAACAAAATAAAGCAAATTCCTCCCAACACAATTCCTCAATCCTATCACTAACCTTGGTCCAATTAGGCAAACTACCAAAGGCCTTTCTTGGCAAAAGTTCAGAAGACATTGATACCAAACAAATGCAACAAGATAATGCCGTTGCTGGTCTTTTAAGCCTTACGGAGGGCCAATCATCTCTTGGCCCTATTCCCAAGTCATCCTCCTTGCCTGAGCTGCTCTTGCCTTCTGGCAGCTCTTCTCATGTGCATTAGGAACAGGCTCCTCCTCCCCTCACTACTATCAGCCTCTGGAGGCTCTCCCCGATGGCCCTGGCCCCATCTCTGTCTCCGACGCAGAGCCCTCATCTGGGCCTTCCCCAGCCTCCAGGACTGTCCCGTGTTCTTCCTCAGCCTCATCGCTGTCTGACTCCATTGCCAGCTCCTCAGGCTGCTGGCGGCCCACAACAAGGGCATCTCTCTCTCCTCGTTGTGTTCTATCTGCGTTATAGTTTTCCGTGTAGAGGTGAAGATTGATTGCTTGCCAGGTATGTGGCTGCCACGTGTGTGTCTGTATATAGAAGTCTTGTATATAAACCACTGTTTGTAATGACAAAAATCTCTGTGTCCTGTATTTTGCTCCTGGGTGGTCTCAAACTAGTAGTCATGCTGTAAACACCCTGACAGTGACGTATTTTCTCCCCCCCCCCCCCACCCCGTGTGTGTTGTCCTCAGAGTTAGGCATTAGAGAAGGAGTCCTGGTGCCTCGGGGAACTGGCGACTCGGCCTCTTCAGGCTTCTCGACGCCAACGGAGCCGTCGCTGATGTTGGAGGTGAACGAGGAGGGCAGCGGCTGTGGGGTGACTCTCCCGTGAGCCCCAAAGGTGGAGGCGTGCAAGAAAGTGGCTGAGATTAAGAAGATGAGAGACCTACGCAAGAGCCAAATAATATCAAAGGAGATTCTCCATCAATCAGGTCCCGGTTCTCCCAAAGGTGTTTTTTTTCAAGAGGCAACTGGACTTTCTTGTTTTTCCTTTGAAGCTTCTTCAGCTCTGACTGAATGGTTGGAGGTGGAAGGATTGATACGGCTGGTCATTTGCATATTTTGGAGAGCCGTTGAGGCCGCTTGGAGGTTTATCTGTGTCCTCAGGGTCACCTGAGTATTGCAAATGGGTGTGGAGAAATGCTACTGGTTCGATCCGGTTTGGGCAAACCGGTAGTAAAAAACCTACGGTTTGGTGGAACCAGCAGTTTAAAAGCTACGATTCTGGCGAACTGGTAGTTAAAAGCTACGATCGAAGATCAGCTGTTCAGCGGGTTTAGCTTTGCTAGAAAGCAGGAAATCCTGCTTTCTAGCGCAGCCAAATCACGCACCACAGCTGATACCGCCTTCTTATCTTCCCAAGCCTCCTTTTGGTGCGCACTGCACATGCGCACACAGCGAACCGGTAGCAAATTCGGATTTCACCACTGGTGAGCAGCCTTCTTGGAAACGCTGAAAGGACTTTTGTTGTAAACAGGAGAGAGGTGAGGTCATAGCCCTCCTCCGCTGTTCGATCTTAACGTAGATGGCCGGTCAACATCCAGCTTTGAGAATCCAAATAAAACTCCACAGATTCCTCCCGCTTCCGAAAATCTTACTGTTTATTGAATACCCTGCATGGTAATGTCGAAGCAAAACTAACTCTTAGGTTCCCAGACACCAATCCTTACGATTTATATTGATTTTGTTTCCTGATTGCTTATTTGTACCCTGTGACTATCATTAAGTGTTGTACCTTATGATTCTTGATGAAATGTATCTTTTCTTTTATGTACACTGAGAGCATATGCACCAAGATAAATTCCTTGTGTGTCCAATCACACTTGGCCAATAAAAAATTCTATTCTATATTCTATTCTATTCTATTCTATTCTATTTCCTTTCCTTTCCTTTCCTATTCCTATTCTATTTGATTCTTCATTCCAATATTCTATTCTATTCTATTCTATTCTATTCTATTCTATTCTATTCTATTCTATTCTATTCTCAGTTATCTTCTATTCTATTACATATTCTCTTTTCTTATTTCTATTTCTCTTCTATTTCTCTTCTTTCTGTTTCTATTTCTCTTCTTCTTCTCTTCTTCTTCTCTTCTCTTCTCTTCTCTTCTCTTCTCTTCTCTTCTCTTCAGAATTTTAAACAATTATTTTCCCAGCCAAACCCCTAACGTCTCACGTAGTCCATGTAAACAAGTTCACTTTGTTATGGGAACCGATGTCCTTGAAAAGTTTTCAGGCTATCCGTCTTCAAATCGTGGAGGCTTTGTTTCTCCATCTAACCCATTTTAAAGCAAAACCTCCCACCCCTTAGTCTAATGGCAAGTTGAAAGGAAGTGGCACGTGGCTCCCAAAGTTTCATGCTCCACGTGGCCTCTTTGACAACCTCTTTCGAACCGGTGGTCCTTTATGTCCAAGAAGTCTTCATGCCCATTTGCACTATTTAGGTGAGCCTGAGGGCACATATAAATTTGGGGTTCTGAAAGTTGAAATTTGAATTTTGAAGCTTGATTTAAAGCTAACACCACCACCACCCCCGCAATCCAGATTTTAGGGTATTTCTGTAAGGGTCTGCTGGTTTTTTTAAAAATTTATTTACATTTATATCCCGCCCTTCTCCGAAGACTCAGGGCGGCTTATAGTGTGTAAGGCAATAGTCTCATCCTATTTGTATATTTATATACAAAGTCAACTTTTATTGCCCCCAACAATCTGGGTCCTCATTTTACCTACCTTATAAAGGATGGAAGGCTGAGTCAACCTCGGGCCTGGTGGGACTAGAACCTGCAGTAATTGCAAGCAGCTGTGTTTTAATAACAGGCTATCTTACAGCCTGAGCCACACCGCGGCACCGTGGTTGAGCAGGGGGTTGGAGTAGATGGCCCCCATGGTCCCTTCCGACGCTGTTATTCTGTGATAAACCTCCAAGTGGCCTCAAGGGCTCTCAGAGAGAGCGCTAACAACCAGATGCAAGGAACATAAATCCTTCCATCCTCCACCGTTCAGTTAGAACTGAAGAAGCTCCTTGGATGAGAAGTAAAACGTCTTCAACCAAAACCTTGACCAAAACCTTAGTAGACCAGAGGAATGCTGTCGATATAATTTACTTGGACTTCAGTAAAGCATTTGATAAAGTAGACCATAACCTACTACTAGATAAAGTAGAAAAATGTGGGTTAGACAGCACCACCACCAGATGGATTCGTAACTGGCTGACCAACCGCACTCAACGTGTAGTCCTCAACGGAACTACATCCACATGGAGGGAAGTATGCAGTGGAGTACCCCAAGGCTCTGTTTTAGGCCCAGTACTCTTCAACATCTTCATCAATGACTTGGACGAGGGATAGATGGGGAACTCATCAAATTTGCAGATGACACCAAGCTGGCAGGAATAGCCAACACTCCAGAAGATAGGCTCAAGTTACAGAAAGATCTTGACAGACTTGAACATTGGGCGCTATCTAACAAAATGAAATTCAACAGTGAAAAAAGTAAGGTTCTACATTTAGGCCAAAAACAAAATGCACCAGTACCGTATATGTGGTACCTTGCTCAATAGTAGTGTGAGAGGGATCTTGGAGTCCTAGTGGATAACCATTTAGATATGAGCCAGCAGTGCAGCAGCTGTTTAAAAAGCCAACACAGTTCTGGGCTGCATAAACAGAGGGATAGTATCAAGATCACGTGAAGTGTTAGTGCCACTTTATAATGCCTTGGTAAGGCCACACTTGGAATATTGCATCCAGTTTTGGTCGCCACGATGTAAAAAAGATGTTGAGACTCTGGAAAGAGTGCAGAGAAGAGCAGCAAAGATGATGAGGGGACTGGAGGCTGAAACATATGAAGAACGGTTGCAGGAACTGGGTATGTCTAGTTTAACAAAAAGAAGGACCAGGGGAGGCATGAGAGCAGTGTTCCAATATCTCAAGAGCTGCCACAAAGAAGAGGGAGTCGGGCTGTTCTCCAAAGCACCTGAGGGTAGAACAAGAAGCAATGGGTGGAAACTGATCAAAGAAAGAAGCAACTTAGAACTAAGGAGGAATTTCCTGACAGTTAGAACAATTAATAAGTGGAACGACTTGCCTGCAGAAGTTGTGAATGCTCCAACACTGGAAATTTTTAAGAAAATGTTGGATAACCATCTGACTGAGATGGTGTAGGGTTTCCTGCCTGGGCAGGGGGTTGGACTAGAAGGCCTCCAAGGTCCCTTCCAACTCTGTTGTTATGTTATGTTATGTTATGTTATGTTATGTTAATCAGTGGAACAACTTGCCTCTAGAAGTTGTGCATGTTCCATCACTGGAAGTTTTTAAGAAGAGACTGGGCAACCGTTTGTCTAAAATGACATACGTTTTCCTTTTTGAGCAGCAGGAGGTTCGACTAGACCAGGGGTGTCAAACTTGATTTCATTGAGGGCCGCATCAGAGTTGTGTTTGACCTTGGGGGCCTGGAGGGGGCAGGGCCATAGTGGGCATGGCCAGCTGGATGTCATTCGTGTTGGGGGCACCTGTGGTGGCCTGAACGCTCTTCCAGTGGGCTCCCGAGCTGTATTTTCGGCTGTGACGGCCTCCTGCAACCCTCTGCCAGTGAAAATGGAAAACTCCATTTTGTTGGTGAGGCATCGCAAGCGGTCCTTCGCTGTTTTCAGGGTGGCTCCATGGGCCAGATCTAAGCACCCCACAGGCCGGATCTGGCCCGGTGGGCCTTGATACCCCTGGACTAGAGTGTTCTGTCTCCTTCCCCACTTCAGACCCACGAGCTGGCCTTCAGCCAGTGGATTCACGGCTCTTATCAGTCCTGGCAGAGAAATCGCAGCTGCCTGCCAAAGTTCAAACAAATGACTCACAGAGTAAGACTTTCAGCTCTTTTTGAAATGGTTCAGCTAAACTTTGCTTCCCGTGGAGTGCGAGCAGTCCCAAAGCTCCTTATATATCCTGTGGCGCCTTTTGATGGCGCCGTCTTTCTAATCTTCTGAGCCGGGTCAAGCCAGCTGGGTCTGAAGGCGAGCCTGGGGAAGGAGGAATCAGGGATGACGGCCTCATTACGTCTTCCGACTGGTCTGGTTCTGGCTCCTGGAGCCCGCTTCTGAGGTAAGCCTTACCGGCCCTTCCCCTCACTCTCAGAGTCACTGTCGGGCATGGGGCCAGGTTTGGGGCTGGAGTCACAACATAGAGCTTTCCAAAGTCTCTTCCAACTGTTATTGAGGGCCTCCACAATTTTGGGTGCTCCAATGATGGAGGTTTTAAGAAGAGACTGGACAGCCATTTTGTCAGGAATGCCATAGGAGAGTGATAGGCCATCGCGTGCCAAAAGCGGGGGAAGTGCAGGGGGGGTTGTGCGCATTTGCATGTCCACACCCATAATTCAATGCCCCCCCATGCCCCCCCTGCACATGAGCACGTGCCCCCCCCCGCACTCCCCCTGCTTTTTCACGCAATGTCAAAAAGTTTACCGGTTGGCCCAGAAGGCCCGTTTTTCGCCTTCCTCAGGCTCCAGAGCCTTTCTCGGAGCCTGGGGAGGGTGAAAATGGCTTCCCCCCTCCCCCCCCCCCCTGCAGCCCTCCGGAGGCCAGAAACGGCCTGTTTCCTAACTTCTAGTGGGCCTGGAAGGCCCGAAAATCAGCTGGCTGGTTGCACATGTGCGTGCTGGAGCTGAGCTAGGGCAACGCTTGCGTTGTGCCCACCTGTGGCACATATGCCATAGGTTCACCATCATGTGCATAGGATCTCCTGCTCAAGCAGGGGGTTGGAGTAGAACAGGGGTCCCCAACCTGTGGGGCGTGACCTACTACCAGGCCGCAGCAGTCAGGGCCTTTGCATGGCAGGCTGGTGCCGGGAGTCGTCAGCCCTACTCGCGAGCGGCTGTGTGCATAAGTATCCTCTCTTTCCCACTCCTCCTGCTCTGGGCCCCAACTCAGAAAGGACTCTACTAGAAGACCTCAAGGTCCCTTCCAACTCTTCCATTTTTTGCGCCATGAGCGGTCCTTCGCTGATTTCAGGGTGGCTCCATGGGCCAGATCTAAGCACCCCACAGGCCGGATCTGGCCCGGTGGGCCTTGATACCCGTGGACTAGAGTGTTCTGTTTCCTTCCCCACTTCAGACCCACGAGCTGGCCTTCAGCCAGTGGATTCACGGCTCTTATCAGTCCTGGCAGAGAAATCGCAGCTGCCTGCCAAAATTCAAACAAATGACTCACGTAGCAAGACTTTCAGCTCTTTTGAAACGGATCAGCTAAACTTTGCTTCCGTGGAGAGCAGTCCCAAAGCTCCTTATATATCCTGGGTTGCCATGTTGTCTCCTGCATGCCCCTCACTCCTTTGCTTCCCCACCCTCCCGGGTGGCTTCCTAGGTTGGTTGGGAGTGCCCGACTTGTACGTTTATCAACAAGCCGTCTCGCCCCGGATGCGAAATGTGCTGCGCCGAGCGGCCCTTGAACTACGTCGTCCCGAAGGACTATAAGCTGGATGCGGAAGAGCAGGAATGGTTTCAGAGGGATTTGGAGGCCACCCGCCAGTACCAGCAGGTGAGGAGGGGTGGACCTGGCCAGTCACATCAGGGTGAAGGGAGCGGTTTGATCTGAAGACCCCCTAGTGGCACATAGTGGTCAGAAGGCAGCATGGCAGGCTGACTCTGCCCGCTGCCAGGGAGTTCGATCCTGGTTGCCTCGAGGTTGACTCAGCATTCCGTCCTTCCGAGGTCGGTAAAATGAGGACCCAGCTGACTCGCAGTATATAAGTCTAAGTGCTATTGCTATTATCTATGTCTCACCTCTCTTTGTGTATCTCTGTGTCTCATGTTTCTCTCTCTCTCTCTCTCTCTTCTCTCTCTCCTCCTCCTTTCTCTCTCTTGGTCATTATCTATATACATCCATCCATCCATCCATCCATCTACAGTATCTATCTATCTATCTATCTATCTATCTATCTATCTATCTATCTATCTATCTATCTATCTATCTATCTATCTATCTATCTATCTACTATCTATCATCTCTATCTATCTATCTCTATCTATCATCTCTCTATATTTCTCTCTATCCTCTCTCCTCCCTCTCTCTCTCTCATCTAACTCTCTCTCTCTCTCTCATCTCTCTCTCTCTCTCTCTCTCTCTCTCTCTCATCTGTCTATCTCTCATTCTGTCTCTCCATCTCTCTCTCTCATTTCTCTCTCTCTCTCATCTATCTAACTATCTCATTCTCTCTCTCTCTCTATCTATCTATCTATCATCTATCTATCATCTATCTATCTATCTATCTATCTATCTATCTATCTATTCTATCTATCTATCGGAATGCAGTATTGCAGGCTAACTCTGCCACTGCCAGCAGTTCAATCCTGACCGGCTTATGGTTGACTCAGCCTTCCATCCTTCCGAGGTCGGTAAAATGAGGACCTGGGCGGTTGGGGGCAAGAAGCTGGCCCTATAAAGAGAACTATAAAGCACTATGAAGGGGTATACAGGTAGTCCTCGACTTACGACCATCATTGAGGCCAAAATTTCTGTTCTTAAGTAAGACATTTGCCCTATTTTACGACCTTTTTTGCCTCCCTTGTTAAGTGAGTCACTGCAGTTGATAAATTAATAACCCGGTTGGTAAGTGAATCTGGCTTCCCCCGTGGACTTGGCTTGTCAGACGATCCCAAAAGGGGGATCAATACGATTCCAGGATTCTGCAACCGTCATAAACGTGAGTCGGTTTCCAGGCATCTGACTTTTCATCAGGGGACCATGCTGCGATGGTCGTAAGTGTGAAAAACAGTCACAAGTCCCTTTTTTCAGTGCTGTTGTAACCGACGGTCACTAAACTGAACTGTTGTAAGTGGAGGACTACCTTTACTGTGTGAACTCAGCCTGATCCTTATTGGCTGGAGGAGAGAATGGCCCAGGGCCTCTTCAGACTTCACAGGTCATCTAGGCCAAGGATCTCCAACTTTCGTGAAGCCGGTGGTTAACTCCCAGAATGCCACAGCCAGCAAAGCTGGCTGTGGCATTCTGGGAGTTGAAGTCCACCGGCTCACGCTGCCAGGTTAGAGACCCTGATCTAGGCCGTAAAGCCACACGCCTAAAAATCCACACAGGTAAGAAACCTTATGCTTCCCTTCTCTCTGGTCACAGGTGGAGGAAGAAGAGAAAGAGAAAAACTATTTGCAACTCCTGCAGTGGGACAACCAGAACTTGGTGGTTTCTGAGGAAGCCATTGAATGCCCCATCTGCTTGATGAACCTGGAACCTGGAGAAGGAGTCACCCTACGAGAATGTCTCCATTCCTTCTGCAAGTGAGCCTTGGTTCCAGAACGTGCTCAGGATTTGTTATCTGGTCATAAGGCAGAGGAAGGCACCTGGATGATCTCTCCACGATCTTAGGAGACATCTAAGATAGGTTTACATAACTGGTTATTCTAGTATGGGAACGGCTAGTTCCTACCTCTGTGATATCTCAGTGGTCTTAGAAGACATCTAAGATGGCTTTGTAGACTGGTCATCCTAGGATGGGAATTGCTACTTTGTACGGTGATATCTTGGTGTGTCTTAGGAGACATCTAAGATGGGTCTATATAACTGAACCCTCTAGCGTGGGAATTGCTAGTTCCTATTTTGGTGATCTCTTGATGGTCTTAGGGGATATCAAAGATGGGTTTATATAGCTGGTCAACCTAGGATGGAAATTGCTAGTTCCTACTTCGGTGATAACTTCATGGTCTTAGGAGACATCTAAGATGGGTTTATATAACTGGTCTCCCTAGAATGGGAACAACTAGTTCTTACTTAGGTGATCTCTTGATGGTCTTAGGAGACATCTAAGATGAGTTTACATAACTGGTCTCCTTAGCATGAGAACTGATCTTTCCTACCTTGGTAATCTTTGATGGTCTTAGGAGTCATCTAAGATGCGTCTACATAACTGGTCTCCTTAGCATGAGAACTGCTAATTCCTATTATGGTGACCTCTTGGTGGTCTTAGGAGACAGCTAAGATGGATTTATGTAACTGATTTTCCTAGTGTGGGAACTGGTAGTTCCTACCTTAGAGATTTCTTGATAGTCTTAGGAGACATCTAAAATGGGTTTACGTAACTGATATCCTAGCATGAGAACTGCTATTCCTTACCTCTGTGATATCTCAATAGTCTTAGGATACATCTAAGAATGTGTTTATATAACTGGTCATCCTGGTTTGAGAATTGCTAGTTCCTACCTTGGTGATCTTTCTAGTTGGTGACCTCTTGATGGTCTTAGGAGTCATCTAACACGAGTCAATGTAACTGGTCTCCTTAGCATGAGAACTGCTAGTTCCTACCTTGGTGATCTTTCATGGTTTTAGGAGACATCTAAGATGGGTTTATGTAAATAGCATGGGAACTGCCAATTCCTATCTAAGTGATCTTTTGATAGTCTTAGGAGACATCTAAGATAGGTTTACATAACTGGTCTCCTTAGCATGAGAACTGCTACTTCCTACCTTGGTGATCTTTCATGGTTTTAGGAGACATCTAAGATGGGTTTATGTAAATAGCATGGGAACTGCCAATTCCTATCTAAGTGATCTTTTGATAGTCTTAGGAGACATCTAAGATAGGTTTACATAACTGGTCTCCTTAGCATGAGAACTACTACTTCCTACCTTGGTGATCTTTCATGGTTTTAGGAGACAGCTAAGATGGGTTTATGTAACTGATATCCCTAGCACGGGAACTGCTAGTTCCTATCTCTGTTCTTAAGTTTCTATTGAATGATACGTAAACTGGGAGATGCATTTGAAATGATCCAAGGACGCAGATCAAAAATTAAGAAAGAATCCAATGGATTGCCAAGTAAGGCAAGCACTGTGTGCTAGTAAAGTGGGTTATATATTGGAAAGGCTGAAAGGTGAATTCTGGGGAGCCATAGTTCTTTTGAGGAGCACAGAATTGGGGGGGGGACAAAGTTGAGACTCAAACCATAGGGACACCTTCATTCTGAAATTGAAATTAAGTTTAGAACTCTCTGGGCCACCAAGAGGTGGCCCAGTCTGGGGTCCTTGATGCTCTTTGAACGTGGTGGTTTTCTGGCAGACGTTGTTGTGGTCTGCCAGTAGCCTGAGGAGAACGCAGCGGAATCTGACAGTGATGAGGCTGAGGAAGAACGTGGGCCAGTCCTGGAGGCTGGGGAAGGCCCAGATGAGGGCTCTGTGTCGGAGGCTGAGGTGGGGCCAGGGCCATCGGGGAGTGATGTGCGGACTCTGGAGCCTCTAGAGGCTGACAGTAATGAGGCAGAGGAACAGGAGGAGCCTGTTCCTAATGCACGCATGAGAAGAGCTGCCAGAAGGCAAGAGCAGTTCAAGCAAAGAGGATGACTCGGCGGGAGTAGGGCTAAGAGATGATTGGCCCCTCCCATAAGGCTTAAAAGACCAGCAACGGTGTTTGGACTCTTTGCTGGAAAACAATGTTGATAGCTTCATCTTCTTGCATTTATTTTGTATCGGTGTCTTCTGAACTTTTGCCAAGAAAAGCCTTTGGCAGTTTGCCTAATTAGACCAAGGTTGGTGATAGGACTGAAGACTTGTGAAGAATTTGCTTTGATTTAGTTTGGACGACGCTGAGAATGAGTTAATTCTCAGCTGTTTAATAAAGTCTGTTTGTTTTTGAACGGATTGCATCTAATGCTACCTACTTGGGCCTGGGTCACAACAGACGTTTCATTACTGAATTAGGTAATATCAGTGCTGGAAGAGAGTGGG
>NW_026681954.1:0-33650 GCF_028640845.1 Ahaetulla prasina | reverse complement strand
TTATAAATTATGTGTCTGCTAGCAGCTAACCTCTCTTGTTTCCCTATAGAGGAACTTGAGCTGTTATATCCTGTTTGTCAAAATAGGAAAATAGGTATAATTGCTTGATGTAGGTTCTTCACAAGTTTTGTAAAACTTATTTCTTTTACTTTTAATATTATAAATCACAATGTAACATGGGATTGTGTGTGCGTGTGTTTGTGTGTGCCCGTGCATATACAGATATATTATTGTTATCTCCTTTATTCATTAAAAAATAAAACTCAGTCAACTGGATATTTAAAAATGTGTCACAAATACCATCGACTGGTGCTAATGGCTGATACGGGTTGCTACCAATATCCTAGGTATCAACCAAGTATCTTCTTAAAATATATGATGTTCCAAATAGCACAGTTTTTTTGCAGTTCCGCTGGTGTTATTGCAGGAAGCTGCAATTTCTTGATGTGTTTTGTAAAACTCTTGGACATGGTACCAAGTACCCTGATGACAATGGGTATCACTGTTACATGTTTCACCCATAACTGTGTAGTTTTGATGACTAGGTCGTGATATTTCATGATTTTTCCAGTTCTTTTTCTTCAACTCTGGCGTCACCTGGCATAGCAATATCAATAAACTGTACACTTCGACCCTCAACAACCATGATATCTGGCGTGCTGTGTTCCAAATGACGATCCGTCTGTATTTGAAAGTCCCACAAGATCTTCACCATCTCAGTTTCAACAACTTTTTCCACTTTATGTTCCCATGACTTTTCAGATACAGATAGGACGTATTTTTTATGTAATGACCAGTAGATTTTATTTATTTTATTTATTTATTTTATTTAATTTTTATACCGCCCTTCTCCCGAAGGACTCAGGGCGGTGTACAGGCAAAAGTAAAAACAACACAATATACAGATTAAAATACCATTTAAAAACTTATTAAATTAGCCTGAGATTAAAATTTTCCATACTAAAAACCCCATTTAAAATTAATAAAATTTCCCCTTAAAACTAATTTAAGCCAGCCCCGCGCGGATAAAAAGATGTGTTTTTAGTTCGCGACGAAATGTCCGGAGGTCAGGTATTTGACGTAAACCCGGGGGAAGCTCATTCCAGAGTGTGGTGCCCCACAGAGAAGGCCCTTCCTGGGGCCGCCAGCCGGCATTGTTTGGCGGACGGCACCCTGAGAAGTCCCTCTATGGGAGCGCACGGGTCGGTGGGAGGCATGTGGTAGCAGCAGGCGGTCCCGTAAGTACCCAGGTCCTAAGCCATGGAGCGCTTTAAAGGTCATAACCAACACCTTAAAGTGCACTCGAAAGCCACAGGCAGCCAGTGCAGCCTGCGCAGGATCGGTGTTACATGGGAGCTACGTGTAGCTCCTCTATAACCCGCGCAGCTGCATTCTGACTAACTGAAGCCTCCGAGCGCACTTCAAGGGGAGCCCCATGTAGAGAGCATTACAGTAATCCAAGCGAGAGGTAACGAGCGCATGAGTGACCGTGCATAAGGCATCCCGATCAAGGAAGGCGCAACTGCGGACCAGGCGAACCTGGTGGAAGGCCCCTGGAGACGGCCACAAATGATCTTCAAACGACAGCCGATCGTCCAGGAGGACACCTAAGTTGCGCACCCTATCCTTTGGGGCCAATAACTTGTTACCAACAGCCAGCCGCGGCTGCAGCTGACTGAATCGGGTGCCGGCATCCACAGCCACTCCGCCTTGGAGGGATTAAGCTTGAGCCTGTTTCTCCCCATCCAGACCATACGGCTTCCAAACACCGGGACAGCACTTCAACAACTTCATTGGGGTGGTCCGGGGTGGAAAAGTACAGCTGGGTGTCATCAGCGTACTGCTGGTATCTCACCCCGAAACCACTGATGATCTCACCCAACGGTTTCATGTAGATGTTGAACAGAAGGGGCGAGAGAATCGACCCCTGAGGGACCCCACAAGTGAGGCTCCTCGCGGTCGACCTCTGCCCCCCTGTCAACACCGTCTGCGACCGGTCAGAGAGATAGGAGGAGAACCACCGATATACGGTGCCTCCCACTCCCAATCCCCCAACCGCGCAGCAAGATACCATGGTCGATGGTATCGAACGCCGCTGAGAGGTCTAATAGGACCAGGGCAGAGGAATAACCCTGTCCCGAGCCCCCCAGAGATCATCCACCAATGCGACCAAAGCTGTCTCCGTGCTGTATCCAGGTCGGAAGCCGGACTGGAACGGGTCTAGATAGACGTCTTCATCCAGGTATTGAGGTAGCTGTCGCGCCACGGCACTCTCTACAACCTTCGCAACAAAGCGAAGGTTGAGACTGGATGATAATTACCCAAAACAGCTGGGTCCAGGAGGGCTTAAGGAGGGTCTCACCACCGCCTCTTTCAAGGCGGCAGGAAAACCCTTCCAACAAAGAAGCGTTGATAATCCTCTGAGCCAGCCTCGTGTCACCTCCTGAGTGGCCAGTACCAGCCAGGAAGGGCACGGGTCCAGTAAACATGTCGTGCCGTGAAGCCTCCCCAACAACCTGTCCACGCCCTCGGAGCCACAGGGTCGAACTCATCCCAAATGGACTCAACAAGACGTGCCTCCTCTCCTCGCTTGATCATCCCAAATTCGATCCAGACCGTCCCTCAGCTGAGCGATTTTATCGTATAGATAACCGCTAAACTCCTCGGCTCGTCCCTGCAAAGGGTCATCCCGCACCTCCTGATGTAGGAGAGAGCGGGTGACCCGAAACAGGGCGGCCGGGCGGTTATCTGCCGACACAATGAGGGTGGAGGCGTAGGAACGCCTCGCTTCCCTCATTGCCACTAGGTAGGTCCTAGAATAGGACCTAACTAGTGTCCGATCAGTTTCGGAGCGACTGGACCTCCAGGTGCTCTCCAGGCGTCTTCTCCGGCGTTTCATCTCCCTCAGCCCCTCGGAGAACCACGGGGCCGGTCGAGATCTATGCCGGGTCAGAGGCCGCAAAGGCGCGACACGGTCCAAGGCCCCGGCCGCGGCCTGTTCCCAGGCCACGACCAGTTCCTCAGTCATGCCGTGGGCCAGTTCCTCAGGGAATGGCCCAAGCTCCGTCAGGAACCTCTCGGGGTCCATCAGGCGCCTGGGACGGAACCACCGTATAGGTTCCGTCTCCCTGCGGTGGTGAATGGCGGTTCGGAAGTCTAGGCGAAGGAGAAAATGATCCGACCATGACATTGGTTCCGTTACTAAATCATCTAATACCAGATCATTTAACCACTGTCCAGAGATATAAAGCAGATCCAGTGTGCCTCCCCCCGTGTGCGTAGGGCCATCATTTACTCGAATCAGGTCCAAGGCCGCCATGGAAGCCAAGAACTCCCGAGCTGCCGTCGATGACGAGCCAGCTGATGGCAGGTTGAAATCCCCCATGACAATAAGTCTGGGGGTCTCAACCGCCACAGCAGCAAGTACCTCCAACAGCTCAGGCAGGGCTGTGGTCACGCAGCAAGGAGCCAGGTACGCGATCACCAAGCCCAACTGATTCCTATAGCCCCACCGCACATAAAGGGATTCACAACTGGCAATCTGAGGAATAGTGGCCTCCCTCGGCTCTAGATCCTCCTTGATAACGACCGCCACCCCCCACCCCTACCTTGGACCCTCGGCTGATGAAATGCTCGGAAACCTGGAGGGCACATCTCAACCAGGGGGACCCCTCCCTCTGGGCCCAACCAGGTTTCCGTAATGCCCATAAGGTTCGCGGACTCCCCCTGAATAAGGTCGCAAATCAGAGGAGCCTTATTAACCACGGACTGGGCATTACATAACATCAGCCGAAGATCCAAGCTCTGAGGATCACGACCACCCGAGGAACGGGTAGGGACAGAGGGGCCGGAGCACGCGATCGCTTTCAGACATCGAACGCGTGCTCCCACAACTCGGTACGGCCCCTTAATTTAATTAATTTAGCAACTCAATCACGTCTAGATAATGATGATGATTATCTCTTTTATTCATTAAACATGAAACTCAGTCAACTCATTGACTGGTGCTAATTATTATTATTATTTTATTTATTTAATGTATTTATTTGTGAGCTCTGGATGGCTTACAAACATAAAACTAGTACCCATTTCAATAATAAAACATTAAATAACAGCAATAACAAATTCTGTTAAAATATGGGGAGAAGGGGAATAGAAAGCACACGGGGAGAGGTGGGGTCTTTCCTAATTCAATAGCCACCTCCAGAATGGTGCTTCCCCATTGGGGCTTCAGGTCAACTGGCAGAGCCAGGCCCTTATAAAAGGTCAAAATAGTGGGTGCGGATCTTTCTTGGGGAGGGGCGGCGTCGGCGTATGATGTTCCAAAGGGAAGGAGCCCGAACTTACAATCAAGTTGAGTAACTCTATGGAAGATGATTATTTCTGATTTATTATACATTTCTGATGATTATACTGTTTAATCATCATCATCATCATCATCATCATCACATTGTTTGGCATATATTAAATATACTGGATTATTTGGAAAATGGCTTTACTTCTTGGAAAAGTACATAGCCACCACTATTCTGCTTCTTGATCTCCAAAACCAATATTATTCTGGTACATATTATGTTTTCTCTGAAGCACGTATATTTGCAGCAACTTTATTGAAGAGTTTGAATAATTCTGGCTATTGAGCAGGCAAGTGAAGAATATAGGAGTCAGACATCTCTGGTTATTTATTTCCTAATTCAGGGATTTGATATAGAAGAACATCTGAGATAAAGTAATTTCACATTGTTAAATGCACACACATAAGGTACGGTGCAAGATCCAGGTGAAATTGGGTTTTGAGTCTGAGATTAGTTTGTAATTGATAGGCAAATAAAGGACTAAATAAGCTCTTCATAATCTTGTCTTCAGTGAGTAGCTCAGTGAATTAGCTCAATCACACATAAGAGTCCAAGAAGTCATTCTGGTAATACTTTTGACTTTAGAAGGATAATAGCATTGGAAGACAATTTGCAGTACGGACTATAATTTCAAGTACCAAATATTTGTGTATTTTGTATATGAAATATAGTTTTCCCTGAAAAACAGTTAATGCTACCTATAATTTTTCTCATGGCAAAAACTCTATCACTGGCATGGGAGAATAATTCTTGAACTATATGGTAAGTGAGATTATAAATTCTTGCAATAGATGTTGTACTCAGGCCAACCAATATTACACTATAAACTCTGGGATGCTTTTTGGTACTTCCCTTCCTCTGCTTCTCCTTAATGTTGTTATGAATTTGAGCATGCCCCTAGCAATGTATTTCATATCTGGCTGGAAGAATGGATGAATTGCGAATCAATGACTGTGCATACAATAAAAGCTGTTAGCTAAGAATTATACTGGTATTTTAAAAATATTATTACAGACTGCTCTCAAGGTTGACAATAAGATTAGGCATTTTCAGTATCTACTGGGACCTCTACACTTTGCTAGAAGTCAAACATTGCAGAAGGAATCATATCTGTGTTTCTCCGTCTACCTTTTTCATCAGAAGGACTGGTCTAAAGATTGGGCCTCTAGTAATCTTTTCTATGCATATCTATATATTTTAGTGCATCTCTCAAATCAGTTGAGTGGGGAATGATTATCAGCTGCTGCCAATTGTATAGGTCCCAAAGGAAAACATTTTTGTTATTGATTGCTTATTACAAGACTAAAAATAGTATCATGAAAAACAATATTTAGAAGATCCTGAATAGAGAAATGGAGTGGGTTACTGCTAAGGTTACCTTCACCTAGGAAGGATTGTGAGAATATCTAAAACACAGAAATATATAGAATATATTTGTCTAACTACATCTAGCAAAGCAAATAGTAAATTATTATGCAAATATAAAACATTACACCTTGTACTTGATTTAGTGACTACATGTTTATTTTTTTATATCATCAGAACCGATGCTTTTATTTATATTTTTATTTTTATTGATATGTATGTAATAGCTGCAATAATGTGTTTCAATTTCACAAAATGTATAATTTGACTGTGTTTAATTTATTGTCTCAGGAGCTCTTTTATTCAAGAGGGCAAAGAGCAAATTTGTAACAATAGATTAAACATGAGAAATATGCAAGAATTTTCCCACCTGCCTTTTAAAACTGATACAGAGGGTCTCATTTTAGGGGCACAAATGTAATTAATTTCAACAGGAGAAACCTCATCTCCTTCTAAGGATTAATTATCAAATTGTTATAGCTCTTGGGAAACGCTTATGTATATTTAAAATAAACCAAATAACTAAACAGAATCCATTTCTATTGTTGGAAATAGCTTGGAACGAAAGAGAAGAGGACAGGTAGCAGCAAGGTGGATGGACTTAGTTACAATGGTGATGGGTTTACTTTGGGAGACCTGAAATACCAGGTTATGTATACAATGTCATGGAGGAACTCTACATGTGCAGTTACCAAAAGCCAGCACTGAAATGATGCACACAATCAACCAATCATCAATCAATCAAATCTAAGTAGAACAGTTATTCAAGCTATAGTGTTTATCTGAAGTTTTGGATCAACCCATAGCCAACATACTTTAGGAATTGGGGCTGGCTTTTTTTTTTTCAGGAGAAAAAGGATAGCTTTTTTCAGGCTAATAATGGATTTATCTTAGTTAGACTAGTTCTTTTGCGGATTATACAAGTTTGTTGTTATAGAAATGGCTAGTACATATTTTTTTTTTTTTTGTTTACATTTATACCCCGCCCTTCTCCGAAGACTCAGGGCGGCTTACAGTGTATAAGGCAATAGTCTCATTCTATTTGTATATTTTTACAAAGTCAACTTATTGCCCCCCCAACAATCTGGGTCCTCATTTTACCTACCTTATAAAGGATGGAAGGCTGAGTCAACCTTGGGCCGGGCTCGAACCTGCAATAATTGCAGGCTTCGGTGTTCTTAATAACAGGCTATTACCAGCCTGAGCTATCCGGCCCCTGTATGTAATATTGTTATGTTACTTTACTGTGCTGAAAAGAATTGGAAGTCAATACTTTTTTTCCCTTTACCCTCACCTCTTTCTTTTTCCTCCTCCATTTCCCACTATTTTTATTTTCCTCTGTATTTTATACTTCAATCAATTTAATAAAAGTATTAATTGAAAAAGCTGTATGTACTCTTTCAGAACAAAGATACAACCACAGACAGTTACTCTAGGCATTATGCATGTTAGATAAAATAATAGCAAGAAACAAATAGCAACATAGCAACAGCAACATCACAAAGCCTAGATTGTCACTAGTTAGTTGAAGTATCACCAAGACACCACTGAACTGATGGAAGCCTGTCCTTATTATTGACATATAGGCTTGGCAATGATAGGATACCATAAGTTATTAGTGGCTTACCTACATTCAAATACTAAGCAAATTATTAGAATTGTTACAGCATTATGAATCTAGCAGTATAGTGACAATTAATACCTTATAACATTAGCTCTTTCTTGCTCACATGGCATGTCTTCGATGTTGTAAGTCCTGAACTTTCTCTTTTTATTTTATTGATTTATTTTATTGTTCAGGAGAGAATCTCCTGAGTTTATAGTGTACCACAAGGATTAATTCATTTATAAAAAAAGGCCGTCTGATATATTAAAAAAAACCAAAAACCTAAGGAATTTGAAAATGACACTATAACCTCAGCTAATAGCATAACAATGAGATCAGTCAGATTACTTTGATGCACTTCGTAATAGAAAAATAAATCATAGTGAATCATGTTACACACATAATTTTTCCTTGACAACATAAGAAGAAGAGAAAAAATGGATTCTCTACATGTCTGATAATATTCTGTGAATGAATCTTTTAATCTTTTCCTTTATACTGCATACACAGACTTTCTTTTGTTTGCAAAGATTTTCTCACATCATGGAAGATTAATTTAAATATAACACACACTTGAAAAGTAAATCTGATTTCAAAACTGCAAATATTGCCATGGAGATTTATATTTTCTGGTACAACAGTTTCAACTCAATGCTTTGGTACTGATTACATTTCATATAGCTGATCTCACATCAGAAAAGATAAGTCTATAATTGTTTCAAATACAGAGTTGTATACTGGGCAATCATTGGTTTATTCACAAGGAAGCAGGAAGCCCACACTTCTTCCCTTTACAGGCCTATATAACTGAGGATGCTAAAACCTCAGGTTTATTGTACTGCTAACTAGAGCATACAAAACATTTGCTAGACCAATTCTTGAATACAGCTCATCTATCTGGAACCCGCACTGCATATCGGACATTAATACAATTGAGCGCATCCAGAAATATTTCACAAGAAGAGTCCTCCACTCCTCTGCTCGCAACAGAATACCTTATGCCACCAGGCTTGAAATTTTGGGCTTAGACAACTTAGAACTACGTCGCATTTGGTCTGACCTAAGCGTAGTACATAAAATTATCTGCTACAATGTCCTACCTGTCAATGACTACTTCAGCTTCAACTACAACAACACATGAGCACACAATAGATACAAACTTAAGGTAAACCGCTCCAAACTCGATTGCAGAAAATACGAGTGGTCAGTGCCTGGAAAATACAAGTGGTCAGTGCCTGGAATGCACTATCTGACTCTGTGATTTCATCCCCAAACCCCACAACTTTAACCTTAGACTGTCTACTGTTGACCTCACCCCATTCCTAAGAGATCTATAAGGACATAAGCACACCAACATGCCTACCGTCCCTGTCCTACTGTCCCCATTTATTCGTATCCATTTCATGTATCCATAATCATGTTCATACTTACATTTGTTATCTTATACATGCTTGACAAAATAAATAAATAAATAAATAAAAATATGTCCTGTAGCCTTTGCTTTCAGATAAGGCCTGTGTGCATGTGTCACAGTGTTAATAAATATAACATAACATGTTACTGTTTTAATTGTGTTTACACAATTATTTTCAGTAAGAAAATAAATTTTAGTAAAACTCTACTCAAAACGTATTTCAGGGAAACTTCAATGTACAATATAAATGCATGGAAACTAACTTTATATACTTAATGTAGCAGTAAATTTGTAATAAATAGCATTTTCTGCCAAGTTGTTCCTTATATCAGCATAGTTTCTGAAAAAAATACTTGAAGTAGTATTGATAATTTCATTGTTACATTTAGGATATAATAAATCAACATGTCACATTAAGGACTAATATATTTATTCTGACATATGCTTTTATACATTGTTTCCACTTTTTTACTATCCTATTTACAAAATTGACAAATTACTTTGAAGTAAAGTTATCAATAAATATGTTATTTGGAAAGTTAGAGCTGTTTAATATGCCAATTCAACCTTCCAAGGTGCATTTACTGTAGATGTGTTGGACTGCAATTCTTATTTCTTCAGAAAAGGCTGTATGAACTTCTTTTCCTTTTCCTTTATTTTGGGATAATAGCAAGATTGTCATATAGAAAATTAACACATCGTCTTATTACAATTGTTGTCTTTTGTGATGCAGAAGCCACATTAATGGCTTTTGAAGCAGAAGACAGTTTCACAAAGACAGTGCAACAATCCACAATCCTCACACTATCAAAACAGGAGGAAATTTATTAGAACTTGTTTTGATATATTGTAAGCATTGATTTTATTACTTTACTCCAAAAATATTTTTTATTTCACAGTTCATACAAATTATGAATTCAGCTTGATTTTCTCTTTCTCTTTGATTTATGGCATGAAATTTGTCCTTTAGTTATCATAATCACAATGAGATAATGATAATGAGTTTATTAAAATAATAGCATAGTATTTCACTAGGTACTTTCCCAATTGTATAAAGCAGTGGTCACCAACCAGTGGTCCGTGGACCACCAGTGGTCCACGAGAAAATTTTGATGGTCCACAGAAAAATTATTTGCATTTTTTATATTGCACTAAATACTATTTATCTTTTTTTAAAAAAATCATATTTAAATCGGGATTTAAAATTATGAATTTAGTGGTCCCTGAGGTCCGAAAGGTTGGTGACTCCTGGTATAAAGGACAAAATTAGCAGTGCTTTATGCTTTGCTGTTTCATAGATATATCAGGAATATTCTAGAAGGTAAAAAATCAGAAAAACAGTTTAGTTTGTCATCATGGAGTCTATTTTCTTCGGCATTTCAACTTTTCCATTTAAGCAGTTTTCTTAAAGATGATGCCATCCTATTAGATTGGAGTAAGAATGCACATATATGTATATACTGTACATATATTTGTAAGTATGCAAATCATGGTGACTACTAGGGCAAGACCCTGCAATTTTCTTGACACAGTTTTGGAAATTGTTTGCCATGGTTTCCTTTCTAGGCCTGAGAGAGAGTGATGGGCCCAAAAGCCAGGTATTTGAGAGATTTCAGTCCGTTACTGGATAAATTGCTACCATGATTATGAAGGAGGGAGTAATTCCATTCTCTTTAAAAGTGGCCTCTCTTGAAGAAGTGCTCCCTGAATCAAGCAAGTTATTTAAATTTTGATTCTGTCTCCAGTCTTCCTTCTGGGGAAAAGATTGTCAAGAAAGATGCAGGGTATCAACTTGAGAAGGTCATAGAAAATATCTATATTTAAATATAGAATGGTGCTTGGTTCTTCTTTGGTATTTTTTGGTTCTTAAAGTGTTTGGTTCTTCTTTGGTATTCTTTTCCTTTAAAGAGAACTACCCTGCTTTTCTAAGCCTTTGACTTGCTTCTTCACTCAGCTGCATAAGAAATTGGATGCCCTGGGCAAATGAGAGATGGAAGCTAAGAAGTGACTATCTTTGAATCACCAGAGGGCTACTGTTAGGTCAGAGCAGACCTTTGTTTTGCAGTACTGAACTCAGATATCAGAAAGTGCCTTCACTCTTATGCCTGGAGGTAGAATAAATACTTCTCTTTACAGCAGCTCAGACTTCCAAATGTAAAAGCTTAAAAGCTTCTGATATCAACGCCTTGTGATAAATATTCATTGCTAGGAACCGTTTTTTTCCTTTGCCAATCATTTTGGTGTACTATGATATAAGCTAAATATTACATCATATTTTGGTGAATAGATAAGTCAAAATTTATCACCCCTGCCCCAAAATGTGCTTTTTCTGTCACAGGGCCTCCTTCTAGAATGAAGTTCTCTCAGAAATCTTTGTACATTGCCAATTTAGTTATTTTATAATTTCTATTCAAAATTCTCCTCCAATCCTCCAATTCGATACTATGTCTGACATTTTCCCCCACGCTATCATAACTCCCTTCACTATAACTTCAGCTCTATCAAATTCTAATAAGTAGTTATAAATCTTTGTTATCAAATTTTCATCTGGGCCAATCAATAGTTTGACTGGTTACTTGGGGAAGGGAGAAAACTTTTACTTTTAATTAGGTGAAAACTGCGGGAACATTCAGAATCAGTTTTCACCAGCCTGTGCCAATATGATATATCCAATAAAACTATTCTTTGAGGAATCTACCTGTCTCGGAGTTCTGTTTGTTATGGGTATATACCTTGGAACCCTGATGTTTATGCCTGGTGGTAGCACCTTATGATCACATTATAACGATTTGTGATTTTCCCTGATGGCCTCTCCAAAAAGTCAATGAGGAATTGGCAGGGAAGCTTATAAACTACTAGGGTAAATCTCTCCCACCCTGCACCCTCCGATCATTTCTATATTCATATTACACCAGCTGCTTGTGCACTCCTGCTCATTCTCCCAGAGACTCACTGCACCTCTCTTACATTCTTGTGCTTACCTTGGCATCTGTGGACACCCTTCCTGACCCTTGCCATGCTTTCTTCATAACCTTGCACACCTTCCCACACCATCATGTACTCTTTCCAAATCTTGCCATACTTCCCAATCACTTGTGAATCTCCACGCTCCCTACCCAAGCCTTGCTGCAGTTTCCTATTACTCCCACACAACTTCCCTGACCCTCACTACACTGACTTCTTGTGGGAAGCTGGCATGATATTTGTGAGATTTGGTTAATGACAGCAACTGGGATTGCAGATTGCTGTCACTAAGCAATATGGTAGCGCTTTACAATCACACCCCTCAGTGGCAGAAATTCTGATCCCCATTTATGTTGTAAATTAAGGACTATTTTATTTGAAAGCAGGAAATGCACAATAGTACTTGCAAATAAACTGTTGAAGATTCTGTGACAAACATGTTCATTCATTCTATTTTGTTCTTATTAGAGTTGAAAAGTACTTATTAATGAATGTGATTGTAACAAATCCATTGTGATGTAATATATTGGCAGTTTCTGTCTTAAAGATAAATATGTAATTGCTTCAATAATATACTTTAAATTCAAACAGCAGCCAATCTGCTTTATTGGCATAAAAATTCCAGAATTCTTTTTTGCATGTTGTTACAGGGTTTTTTTTAAGCGGAAAATGAAAGTTTATTGTAGCTTGGCTACATTGACTGGTAAATATTAATCGTTCCGTATACACTCTGCTTCTTTCTCTAAACAGATAGATACTCTGTATCATTACTATTTAGCTCTTTAATGTATTCTATAGTTTGGGATTTATTCAACCATTTATTCAACTATAACATCAGAGCCAAAGAATGTTAGCAATGATGCTAAATAAAGAATATTGTCATATAGAAACTCTTCCATATAATATTGCCCTTCACAAGCTAATTTTCCATCAAATACTCAAATGTCTATCAGATATACATTGCTAATTTGCTAAAGGAATTTAATAGCTTAAATTATTTAACACTACAGTTTATAGCTATGAACTTACCATTTCTTTGCAAATAAGGCCAAACTGGCATCTTCTTTTTAAATAATCAGGATGCTAATTGCATATATTTCCCTTCTATTTAACTATTCTCAAATTATAATGCAACATTTTGCAGCCTAACGTTCTTCAAATTTATTGCCAATGGCCATACTGATTTGGAATGATTTGGAGAACATCAGGATAAAAATATCAAAGATTTAAAAACATTTAATTGTGATAATAATAATTGTCCTGGACTCGCTAATTTGTAACTCTGCGGCTCTATGGAAAGTAATTTAGACAGTTAACCTTTCTTGCCATTCAATAAAGGAGACATTCTTTCACCATCTAAACTTTATTCAACGCTGCAAGCCATGTAAAGCTAAATGATATGTAAATGATATCCCCAGATGGATTGAGATTACAGCTGAAAAACTTTGAGTGGCTTCTTGGAAAAGAAAGATGGAGACTGGAATGGCGTCACTTCCTTTTTCATCAATGCATGTAACAGGAAGTGATAAGACAGGAAAGGGGAAGTAAATAATTTATTTATTTATTTATTTATTTATTTTTTATTTATTTTATTCGTCATAACAATATAACAATATATATATACAAGTGTTGCATAAAGGGTTATATAATATATGAACGTATATACAAGGAGAAACGAGGTACTAAAAACATATATATACATAGGGGAAGAAACAGTAGGACAGGAACGGTAGGCACGTATGTGCTCTTATGCACGCCCCTTAGAGTCCTCTTAGGAAAGTGGTGAGGTCAACCGTGGACAGTTTTTGAATAAAGCCTTTGGGGTTATGAGAAGAAACTACAGAGTCAGGTAATGCATTCCAAGTATATACAATTCTGTTACAGAAATCGTGTTTTCTGCAATCTAAACTGGAGTGGTTGACATTGAGTTTAAATCTATTGGTAGCTCTTGTGATATTGTTATTGAAACTAAAAAACTCATTGACAGGAAGGACATTACAACGGATGATTTTATATGCTAAACCCAGGTCTTGTCGAAGGCGACGAAGTTCCAAGTTTTCTAGACCCAAGATATCAAGTCTGGTGGAATAAGGTATTTTATTAGTTTCGGAGGAGTGGAGAATTCTTCTCGTAAAATACCTTTGGACACGCTCAACTGTGTTGATGTCAGATATATGATATGGGTTCCAGACAGGAGAGCAGTAATCGAGAATTGGCCTAACAAATGTTTTATATGCTCTGGTCAGTAGCGTGGTGTTTTTTGAAAAGAAGCTACGTAAAATTAAGTTAACAACTCTTAGAGCCTTCTTAGCTACATAGTTGCAGTGGGCTTTGGAACTTAAATCATTAGATATAAATACTCCAAGGTCTTTGACAGGGTGGGGGTCATCTGCGAGGCAATGTCCATCAAGCATGTACTTTGTGATTGGGTTCTTTCTTCCAATATGCAAGACTGAGCATTTACTGGTTGAGATTTGTAGTTGCCAAATTTTAGACCAAGCAGTTAGATGATCAAGGTCCTTTTGAATTGTGGATGTATTGTCAGTGGTGTTGAAAAGTTTGACATCATCAGCAAAGAGAACACAGTTACTTGAGATATGATTACAAAGATCATTTATGTATATTATAAAGAGAGTAGGTCCAAGAACGCTGCCTTGAGGAACACCACTCTTGACAGGAACAGGATTTGATAGAGCATTACCAATTTTAACTATTTGTTGTCTGTTTGACAGAAAAGCAGATATCCAGTTGTGTAAGGGTCCTGAAATGCCATAGGATTTTAATTTTAGGAGAAGTTTATCATGTACTACTGAGTCAAAAGCTTTACAGAAGTCTATGTATATTGCATCTATTGATTTACCTAGATCAAGATTTGTAGTCCATAGGTTTTTACAGTGGAGAAGCTGTAAATTGCAAGATAATTTTTTCCTGAAGCCAAATTGTTTATTTGAGAGAAGGTTGTGTATTTCTAAGTGTAAGGTAATGGATTGGTTGATGATGGATTCCATAACCTTGCAGGCGACGCAACATAGGGAGATTGGTATGTAATTATCAACTAAGCTGGGGTCGCCTTTTTTGAAAACTGGAATGACTGTGGCTAGTGACCAGAGACTGGGAAGGGAACTGGTAGTAAAAGCTATATTAAAGATTATACTTAGGGGTTCTGCTAGATTACTAGAGAGTTTTTTAAAAAAATAAGCACAAAGTCCATCAGGTCCAATGGATAGAGATGGCTTCAATTTACTTAGAGCTTTACCACTTTACCACTTTAATCACTGAGTATTTCCTTATGAAAGAAAAAAGCTGTACCTACTTTGGCCAGCAAGGTCAGGATTGCCAAATTTACCTATACTCTAGCTAAACAGAAAGAAATTGTAGGAAGCCCCTCCTCCCCAGATTAAAATATTCTTTATTCTTAATATTAAAAAGAGGCAGGATAGAATATTTCCCATAAAGGAGCAGAGGAGAAAAATCTTAACAAAGACAGAAGGCAGCCCCCAGTCTTCCTGCCGTAAATCAGCCTCAGGCAGAAGTTTGGGGAGGCTGGTCTTTAGGCATGGAGATTTTGTATCCATTCAGAAAGACTGGCCAATCTATTCATAAGCGAAGAGCAGCCAGAAACCCTAAATAAGTAGCACATTAGGCAAAGAGTCCAAACTGACAATATTAGCTTAGACAAACAAAACACTCAGAATTTCCATTTCCCCTACATGACCTCATAGGAATCTGGCAACAGCCATTAAAATATTAAAGTAAAATATTCTTACACAGGAACAATCACAAAGTCTCAAAGAGTGTATAAAAACCCACCTACTTTCAATCCCATTTTGTCAATAGCCACCCTAGAAACATGCTGCTCTCACTAGTTTCTGAATATCAAATAAACAGAAACTTCCTTTCCTGCAGCCTGCCTCCACTTTATTTACAGTGTTTTTTCTCCTGGATTTGAACCAGACCAGATTTTTCTTCCAACAAAATTAACCCTGTCCTGCCAGAGTAGTAAATGTTCTGGGGACAGAACAGAAATGTTTTATATTTTAAATAAGAGCAGTTATTTACAATATCTACAAATTGTAGACTCTAAGCTCTTTTATATGGTGCTCTGTTATTTCCTGGAAGAGAAGGCCTTTTTCCTGCCTAACTCAAGAACTGAGTTTAAAGTCCTGTGGTGGTTTTGTGTGAATTAAGATTTATGTTTTTGCATTATCTAAACAATCAATAGCATATGAAATCACAATCAACTTTTTTTTGTTTGATATGTGTAGATCTGATATACAAGGGAGCTTGCCATCTATCAGTATCTCCCAAAGTTCTACAAATTATATTTTATATTAGTATACGGGACTTCTCCCCCCACTTTCTTACTGATAAGAATTCAGCTGCTCAATCATTTATTGCAGCACTATAAATTATACGAGATTTGTTTTTGAAAAGTGAATAAAGTCATTAAATGAAGATTCTTAAACATCAGTCAAAATAATTTCCAATTTTTGTTGATGGCAACCAAGCACTTCACAGACTGAATGTAAATAGCCTTGTTTTTTAAATTGCTGTAAAACAATTTAAAACTTGTCTAAATTGGTGACTAAAAAAAAAACCATAAGTCTTTTTTTTCCCCGGATCTTTTTTTATTTTTACCAGACACTTATGCCTAATCACATCAGGGCAGATGGAGGAAGCGTCATGAGTATATTCGTACATATAGGGAATATGAGCATGGACCAGAGAAGCAGGTCTAAGTTTATATATGAAATTCACTGGAGTGAACCTCCAACTAGCTAGCTACATTTTATAATTTGTTTCAGGTGTAATTTGGAAGACAACTGCAGGAAGGAAGTATCCTGAGATTAATAATTTCATAGATAAAGAAAAATCTGGGCATCCTTCTGGGTTCATGACTCCTGCACAAAGAGCAGGAAGCAGCCATTGCTAGGAAGCCTTTGTATAGCTTTGAGTTGTATATCTCATACGAAACTTATGAAGAATGGTTACAGGAACTGGGCATGACTAGTCTAGTGAAGAGAAGGACCAGGGGACACATGATAGCTGTCTTCCAATACTTGAGGGGCTGCCACAGAGAGGAGGAGGTCAAGCTGTTTTCCAAAGCACCTGAAGGCCAGACAAGGCATAATGGATGGAAATCAATCAAGGAGGGATTCAACCTAGAAATGAGGAGGAACTTTCTGACAGTGAGACCAATCAACCAATGGAACAGCTTGCCTTCGAAAGTTTTGGGAGATTCATCAATGGAGACTTTCAAAAAAAGACTGGACTGCCATTTGTCAGAAATGGTGTAGGGTTTCTGCTTGAGTGGGGGGTTGGACTAAATGATTTATAAGGTCCCTTTCAACTCTGTTAAACTGTACTGTACTAAATCTGTTGCGGCCATTCCTGGATCAGGAGGCTCTCACTCAATAACTCATGTTTCGATCTCCTCCCATATGGACCATTGTAATGTGCTCTACATGGGGCTGCCCTTTAAAAGCATTTGAAAGTTTTAATAGGTGTAAAATCCAGCAGCACTGAATTCAGGGCTTTCTAGAAGAGCATGGAAATGTGTTTTGTAACCTGGCTTGGAGTTTGGAGAATGGTATGGAGCTAATAAAATGATTGTATTATTCTAAAGAATGACTATACTTTTTGATAATTGTACTATGTGGCTTTTAATTGTCTAATTGTTTTTAATGTTAACATTCTCTGTACAGCTGTTTTATTTTTTTTATTTTGGGGGTACTGGTTATGTCTTTATTGTAAGCTGCATAGAGGTACAAATTGTTGAAAACACACACACACATCCAGAGGAAGAGTTAAAGATGAAATTCCTATATTTTTATGTTTTTCATTATGCTAAAAGGTGTCCCAATAACAATATACAACAAGAAAAAAAACAAAGGTAATGCCTACCTTAAAAAAAAACCCCATTTTTTGGGGTTCTCTTGTATTTTATATAGATCACATATGTTTTAAGTCATCATCCATTTTCATTATATACCTCAATATGTTCTCCCTAAATATGATTATGGAATCTTCCCATTAAATAAAATGAAGTAGCTATGTTGAGCAACAAACTTTGGGCATATTCATCTAGTCAGTCCATTGTTGGCTTAATGTTCAGAGCTATATTGTATTCTGACAGGATCATCAACAGGATCTTTGAGCTATGGCTTTGACTGCACAGGCAATTGCCATAGCTGTTCCACAGTATATAGCTCTGAGAACATTTCCAAAATGATGTTTATATAGCAGCTGGCTAGATGGTTAGTTATGAAAAAAGTATCAATGTGCATCCATTAGGAAAGAGACTCATGAAACAAGGTGTTTAGAGCAGAGGTGGGTTTCAGCAGGTTCTGACCAGTTCTGGAGAACCAGTAGAGCAATTTTGAGTAGTTCGGAGAACCAATAGTAAAAATTCTGACTGGCCCTGCCCCCATCTATTCTCTGCTTCCCGAGTCCCAGCTGATTGGGACAGAATGGGGATTTTGCAGTATCCTTCCCCTGCCACACCCACTAAGCCATGCCCACCAAGCCATGCCACGCCCACCAAGCCACACCCATAGAACTGGTAGTAAAAAATTTGAAACCCACCACTGGTTTAGAGGGAATAAGGAAGATCCTTCTACTGTCTCATGGTGGGCCTCTCTTTTTGAGGCAATGTTAATTTCCAATTGATGTGAAAAAGAATTCCATGCATTCAAGGAATTGAAAGAGCATGTGCAAAATGTGAGAGCCATGTTCATTTGAAAATTCTCTACTCAAAAAGAACAGAATGTTTTCTTAAATAAAGCTTCATCATAAAATTACAACTGCATTATGAGAATAATTAATTAATTATGAGAATAGAATAGAATAGAATAGAATAGAATAGAATAGAATTTTTATTGGCCGAGTGAGTGAGTGAGACAAGGCAGCTTATCAGACACATAAAGCACAGGTTGCTTTCATTATATTTAGTGTATCCTGAACAAAATCACAGCAAATAGTGATTTTTTTTAATTTTTCCCAACTCCACTTTTTTCTTCACATATATATAAAAAAATGCTAGAAAAAATTCCATAAACTCTTTTTGTTTGTTATATCTGGATTTGGTCTAACCATTTGATTCATCCCAGTGATGCAGAAACTTTAGCAGTATTGTCATGAAAATTATGAAGACATGAAAATCATAAAGACGAATTAGCATAAAATATAGTGAAAGAAACTTGAAAATCAAGGGAAGTTATATTTGAAATAATTAAGGAAAATACTAATGAAATGTAAGCACAGTACACAGTGCTTGCTCTATGTTCTAAACACCAAAGTGTGTTTTCTTATAAAATAAAAAAGCTCCATTTTGTTCACCTTTTTAAAATTGCTTATAAAGTTGATTATAAATAAAAACTACCCAATATAGAATCATATACCAAAATCCTTACTCAATAATATTCCATATTTAGTTAATACTTATTTAGATTTGCCAAAATATAGAATTTTTAAAGCCTAGAGACATATCTACTATTGCCAACCATTTTTTTCAGTTGACAAAACATGAATTCATTCTACTTTGTCTGCCATTTAAAATTGTTCCAAAAATTCTAGGCTGTTCTCAGCCACCAGCTTTTGCAAATCCTCTTATTATAAATAAGCAAAGAACAACCTGACTGGAATGAAATCATAATAGGAAAGTCCCTATGTATTTTCAAAACAGAAAAACGTCCCTATGCTTAGTCATTATAGGTCTTTACTACAAAAACTGCTGCCTTCAGAAAAAAAAGTTGCCTATAAATATTTGTGCTGAAGTTTGTATGATAAGGTTGGTAAGGCCTGGCTCAAGGAATATAGGAGATTTGCTTCAAGATATTTACTGGGAAGGAAATGAGCTGTAGTTAAATACATCTGAAGGATAACAGTTGAAGAAAAGGGTAGCATTGGAAGAGACTGGTTAAAAAAGATAATGGAACAATCCAACACAACTGGAATGGAATCCCATTGTTACCAATCATAGCTATTATATATAGATGAAATGTATGGAAGGTATAAACCAGTGGTGGGATTCAGCTAGTTTGCACCTATTCGGGAGAACCAGTTGTTAACTTTCTAAGCAGTTCAGAGAACTGGTTGTTGGAAGAAATCTTATTTTGTTTTTCCCCCCCACTTTACAGGGCTAATCCTGTAAGGAAGGCAGGAAAGAAACATTCTGGTGTTATTTCAAGCCTAATCTTTATGCCCTGCTTACAGAAACTGCCTCTCTGGTTAATCCTTATTACAATGTAACAGCTAAGGTGAAGCGTCCATCAATGTGAGTAATGTTGAGCTGGCCATGCCCACATGGTCAAATGACCACTGAACCACGCCTACCCAGATAGTCATTAGAGCAGAGAACCGGATGTTAAATTGTTTGAATTCCACCACTGATATAAACCATATATATGATCACATTTTTGTAGGTGAGCTCAAGAATTAAAGACACCACAAGATTACTGGCATGAGTTGATAAAGAAGTCCAATATACTATCAGAATGTGTGAGGAGGAGCACTTTGGAGTGGGAATTTGAAGAATATAGGTGGAATAATTAAATATACCTGGTAGGAGGGATCCTAACTCCCCAAAAGTCAATGGGATAAGAACCTTGCACTGCTTTCAAAGTGGTGCTGCATATGTGGGAGGAAGTGCCCTAATTTGTCTTTTGATTCCAAAATATCTCGAGTCAAACAGGTTGCTTACCATTTTAATTAAACAAGTTAATAGTTTTTAAAATTAAAGAATTGAGGATTTGAACAACTTAATACAATTTAGGGTGCTCCATATATGTGCTGTTTGTATGTTAAATAACAGTTTTTGTTACTACTTTGTCTCCTAAAATTTCTTTCGATCTTTGACACTGAAATATACCAAGGATGAACAATAGGTTTTTTTTCTTTTTCTTTTTAGAGATAATATGTTTGGATTGTAACCAATTCCAAATTATTTATATAATTCTTGCTTGGGCTACACATGGGCTTGATATGTAAACAGTATAGGCATTCTGAGACTCATATTCAAATTACTATTTTTCTTTCCAAAGCTTCAGAGCTCCAAACTTAGTTATGCATCAAATAGCCCCATTGGACACTATCATTTTTTCCTCTTTTAAATGTAGATAGATAGATAGATAGATAGATAGATAGATAGATAGATAGATAGATAGATAGATAGATAGATAATTGCAGGGTTAATACAAAAACACTAGCAGACAAAGCAGTTAATCACAAGACCTGGCAATGGCTAAGGGCAGGAAAATTGAAGAAAGAGATGGAACAACTAATTCTGGTTGCACGAGACCAAGTCTTAAGAACAAATGCATACCAAGCCAGAATTGAAAAGACAGCAATGTATAGCAAATGCCACCTCTGCAAAAAAAGCTGATGAAAGATGAGCTGCTGCAAGAAAATTGCAGACTGACTACAAACAACAGCATGACAAAGTAGCAACAATGGTGCATTGGAAGGATCTGCAAGAAATATGACCTGCCTGCAGGCAACAGCTAGTGAGGCCACAAAATAGACAAAATAATAGCAAATGAAGAAACTAAACACATAACACTGCAGACAATTTGTTGAAAAAAAAAGACAAAACATCTGGATAGTCGACATTGTAATATCAGCAAAATACAACAGAAAGGACTGGAAAAAAAATCCCAAAATATAAAGGCTTTAGTTTAACCCAAGTGGCATATATTTAATTGCAGATAATCCATCCTGAAATTTCTTTTCAGTTAGTAAGACAAAAGCAGATCAATCTAAACTTGAATGCAAAGTATCAGAAAAAGAAAATCTGAATGTCCTAATCTTGGCATGAATCCATAGGCTTATTTATTGGGATCTTGCTCCTCAGAATAAAATATTGGTAAATTGTCTTATAGTTAATGAACTGCAGCTGGAGCCACTCATCATGCTAGACCAAAAGGAAATAACTCACAATTTGGTTAGTGCTAGTTACACTTCTCTTATTTAAGATGCATGTTCTTCTATTCATTAATCAGAAGAAGCCATAAAAAAGTTCTATATAATATGTTTTTTTTCTAAATGAGTTTCTAGAAGTTATTTTGGTCTCATCCCCACCATGTTGTATGGGGAAATTGGGAGGTTTGAACACATTTGGAGAGCCTTTGGCATAGTAAAACTGAATTTCAGTTAATTTGAAGAAATAATTTTACCTAGATAATTAAGAAAAATCATGGTAAAGAGATAATATGGTGTGAAGAGTATTGTCAATATTTCAAGAGTATTATCTTGAAATATATTTCAGGAGCAACTGAAATATATTTGAAATATATTTCACATGAAAATGTGGTAGGGGTTTTTGAATGCATTTAAAAATTCTTTGAAGTTTTGATGATTAATTGAAAATTAATGGGGAATAGTATAGAGAAGGTTTATTATAATCTTGTACAAATTGATAGGTGGTTTTATAAAATCGGTTTTTATAATCTGAAGCACAGAAAATGGTTCAGAGCATCACCTGAACTAGAGCCAGGCAGAGAAATTCTCTTGCAATTTTTTTCTTTTCAGTTCTCATTCACTCTGATGAAAAAAAAAAAATTCTTTCCGAAATTTCTTTCAAAAAATAGCAGAATTCTTTAGTTATACATTTCTTTATATTTGATGTAGTCAAAGAGTTGTCATGAATAGGACTTGCTTTTGGTATACAATCATCTCTCTGAGTTTCTGTGATTCTGCAAAGAATATCCACTGGATATTTTAAACACAGTATTATGACCACTGCTGAAGGAAAGAGCAGAACTGCTTGGAAAAGCTTTTACATTCCATGGTATCCATGAGGACAGGGTCAAAACAGACAAGATCGCAGAAGCAGTGCTGCAGCCGAAAGCAATTATACAAATTGGAGAGTGCTCGGATCGCAATACCACTTCTGCCACCTTGCCTGCCATCTTGTTTTGACATCCTTGCCCACTGAGAGTGACACTGTTCAATTGGACAGATTTGAGAAATCTACCCAATTTCTCTGCCCATATACTTTTGGGATAACTTTTGAGAGTTCTGAAACCTTTGCTGACAATGAATAGATCTTTATATTTAATCCTCCCATTTCAGTTCTGAGGACTGCTTTAAAAAAAAATTGACCTCAAGATCTGCTATAAATTTTGTGGTCACACAGAAGGAAAGGACACAGTGGGAGCTCATATAGTGTGCATCAAGTTTTATTACTTTTAAAATTTACCACTGTTTCTATCATTCCGATGAGAGAGTTATTACAAGCCATTTGGCAGACACTGACTGATAATTAGTTGTACAATTCCTTTTTCAGTCACTGTGAGATATTGCAACAATATTGATGGTGGAGTGAATTATGTCTCTGGCTGGGTGGACAAATGTAATGATTTTAAGAATTTGTGGTCTCAAGGTTTTCTAAAGGCTAAAAATATTAAGACATTCAATATTTAACTTGTTTCTATCTTCCGTTTCCATCAGCTTAAGATAGCAAATCAAAACTTTTTAAAAAAACAACTTCAAATTGAATAAAACACTAAAACATTGTGGCATATTTATAATAGTATCACTGGAATATATTCACTTTCCAAATGCCTGCCACTTAGCATTTTCTAACACTCTGTTTCTTGTTAAGTTACAGGTAGTCCTAAATTTATAACTGGAATAATTCTGACTGGAATTTCAGTTACTATGTCATTAAGCAAGCTGTCATGTGACTGGATTTGATTTTATTGCCATTTTTGTTTTAGTCTAAGTAAGTTTGGCTTGCCCCATTGACTTTATTTGCTAGAAGCTGGCTGGGAAGGTCATGAATCATGATCATATGATCAAAGGATGCTTCAGCTGGTTGTAAATGCTGACCAGTTGTCAAGCACCCAAATTGTGATCTCATTACCATGTGGATAGTACAAATGTTATAACTTTGAAGACAGGTTGTAAGTCATTTTTTTTCAATGCTATCATAAATCTGAACTATTGTTAAATGAATGGTCATAATCTGAGGAATATCTGTATTGAACTCAGCACTAAAGAAGAATATTTTTGTTATATTAAAAAAAAAGAAATTTAGAAAGAAGAATGGAGGTATATTTTGAGGATGAAAGTGTTATTTTTAATAGGTGGCATCTAAATTGTTCATGAAGTCTTCATATGTGTAAGGGGAAAAGTTCCTGTCTACAAAAATCTAACAGATGCAATGAAAGGAATGTTATATTTCCAGATATGTCTATGATGGTTTGCTTCTCCTGCTCATAATCCCACCTAGATAGTTTATCTGAAATTCTTTCTGATTTTCAGATAGGAAAGTATTTTCACCTCAAGACTGATAAAGCAAGTTCAAATAATCTTCCTTTTCTTTTTACATCAGGGCAGCAATTCCATCTAGGGGTACATGAATCTGTCAGTCTCACTATCTACCCATTAACTTTTTTTCTTTTAAGAATCTGAGTTACTTTTATTTTTTACAAAGATGTTTTGTAAAATAAATAAAACAAAAATCACTCATCTCCACCAAACAAATTTGATAGGTATAATGATTCCTAAATGGAAGAGTCAGAGTGGTATAATGCTTAGACTTGAAGAATTTGGGGCTGAGGAATATGTATCAAAATGTGCAATCTTGAATAGGTTTAATGACCCCAATTTAAACTACTTTTCCAAAGAATCCATTCTAAAAAATCTATATGAAAAACAGGCAACAAAAATGTTGCTGGGAAGCTGTAATCTGCAAATAGCCCAGTGTTGCCACGAAGTGAAATCTCTTTTGCTAGTCACTGACACATTTGAATAGTATATGATTACAGTTTCCTTCAATAGTTCCTGAATCTTGTTGAAAGCAGTTCTCCTGCAAGTTGGATAGAATATCCCAGAAGCCTGCTGATCTATGGATTGCATAGAGATAGCCTTTGACAACCATTAGCTATGCAAATGAGCCAGTGTGCAGCATGTCCTTTGCATGCTTGCCTGTGTACATAATAAATTGCCCTGCTCATTTTTTGTGAATGAGCATTAGTGCCTTCAGTCCCACCCTCATTTGATTCATGTCTTGAATGGTACTGCAGTCTTTCCGGTGATATGCTTGGAATGAAAGTTAATAATTCATTGAAGTATTGAATTGAATACTGATTATTAATTATGGTATAGTCCTTTTACTGTAAATCCCTTGTGCTGTTTTACTCTCCCTTCCCTATTTCTAGTTTTGTTTGATATATATTTGAAATCTCAGTTATTCCATGATCAAGAGGGACGTCTTACTCATCTTAGCTATATGCATTAAGGGATACATGCAGACCACAATTGAGCCCAAAATTTCTGTGTGTAAGTGAGACATTTGTTTAGTGAATTTTTCTCCATTTTAAGACATTTCTTGCCACAGTTGTTAAGTGGATCACTACAGTTGTTAACGTTAGTATCACAGTTAATGAATCTGGATTCCACATTGACTTTGCTTGTTAGAAGGTTGCAAAAAAATAATCACATGACCCCGGAACAATGCAACCAGCATAAATGTGAAGCAGTTGCCAAGCACCTGAATTCTGATCTCATGACCATGGGGATGCTGCAATAGTCGTAAGTGTGAAAAATGGTCATAAGTTGCTTTGTCAGTGCCATTGTAACATTGACATTTTTTGGAGGTCAACATATTTAAATTTCTTACTCTACTCCCAAAGAATTTAGGAATATATATTTGGTTCCTTCACATTAATTAACTTAGCAGGTGCATTTTTCCACTGGTGGTAGAAATATAAGTAATAAGCATGAGTTGATTAAATATTTAAAACATTAATTTTGTAATGACAAAACAAAATAGAGTATTTACTGTACTGTCAAGATATATCTACTTTTGTTTTGTTTTGCTTTGTTCTTCTAAATGTACTTTTTAAATTTCTTTCACTGTTAATAGCTTGTGAATTTTTTGTTCAGGGATCAGGGTTGCTGTCAGGGTTCCAAGTAACATCCCCAACCAAGTAAGATTCTGAGACAGGCATATCCTCAAAGTTCCATTTTATTAGAGATGTCATATTGGCACATCTTTGAAAACCCGAATCTGAAGTCTCCCAGGTTTTTCACTACCCAAAGGAAAGTCAATGTGGGTGCACATGTGATGGACATGTGCACCCACATGTCCATCACATGGTCCAATCAGGTCACCACCCTAACTGGAGTTGTTTCCCAGTCATGCCTCTCCAGGTGCAGGCTGAACGTCCTTGAATCCCAGTGAAAAAATGTTGTTGTTATGGCTATACATCTCATCCCGTCGCCATCCAACCCTCTCCCAATTCCTACAGCAGGCCCATCCACCAAGTGTGGCAGCCCTGAAGATCCAAAGCAAAAGATGGCCTCCAGGGCTAACAGTTGCTCTCTATAAAGAAGAAGAGATCTAGACACAAAAGCAAAGATATGGATGTAAAGCAGGAATGGAATTTTCTTCCAAGAGTAACTATTCTGTTTATACCACGGGTGAAATGCTCCCGATTCTGACCAGATCTCGCGATCCAGTAGCGATCATGGCTGGTGATTTGGCAAGCCGGTAGCGATGGAGGAGCAAAGCTCCGCCTACCCACCCGGATGTCATTACTTCCTGGTTTTAACCAGGAAGAAATATGTTTGTTACCTTCTGCACATATGCAGAAGGTCTGCACACACTTGTGATGCACTTGCACTTCTGAACCGGTAAGGAAGGTAAGTAGATTTCACCTCTGGTTTTTACCAATTTAACTTGCATGGAATTTATCACTAGACATGTGTGCAAAAATGCATCTTTATTCAGATATGAATTCAGATACACAAACAAAAAAATTCAGTATGGATAGAGTTCCTTCACACAGATGTGCATCACAGTAATTTATTATTATAATTTCCCTGCAGATTTCCCCCCCAAGAAGGCGGGAGGTATATATGTTTTCCCATCCTTTATCTCCATAAGATAGGAAAAGCCCAAGAGATAATAACCAGCCAAAGGTTTCCCACTGAGGTTCAGAATGAATGAGTGTTTGAATTTGATTCTGTCCAGTTTGAATTCACAATATAAGCCATAATGTTGCAGTGATATTTTTATGCCTGTTATTCCTAATGCAGCTAGTGATTTGTGCCAAGAAACTTGTTTCTGTATGCAGATCTCATCCTTGAGATTGGGGCTATGCTATCTTTGAAGCAGGCTGCAAAGGATTTAACTTATCCATCAATTGATTGTACTGTCAGTGGCACATAAGATTATTCAATATATAGCATCTGTTACTGGTGTCATTGTTGATGCATTACCTTACCAGCACTCTCTTTGAAATGTAAAATGTTTGCGTGTTATCTTTCAAAAAGATTCATTTATTTTTAAACTATTAAAAACAGGCTTGCAATGCTTATTTTTCTAGCTACGTTTTGCACAACACAGACAATAAACATCTTAAGCTTAAATGAAAAAAAAATTGAATATGAAAATCCAAAGTTAATGGTACAAGGGCTGTATGAGTGCAGAACTGTTTCTCCATTCTGTCCTTACCTTGTAACTATATTCTCCCATAATATAGTATATGAATGTTTAATAAGGGCCAACTGTTGGGCATAATTGAATTTTCACTATATATTTTATTCTCACTAGGTGGCACTGTAATATCAAGTATCTATTGCTGTCCAGTTTTATACAGTTTTTTCTTAGGTTGTTTGTTCCTATAGGAGCTCCTTTTTCTTCTACCTTTCAATTCTTCTTCTATTAGTTAAATGGTTGAAAAAAATTATTTTATGGCTTTGAAGAAGATGGGCAAGACAGCACAGTCTGTTGTTCTTTATGTGATATGTGCAACTAAGAGAAGAGGAGATCAAGTAATGAATATCTTGAACAAAGATGGAAAGACAGAGTTGACCCAGTAAATGTTATGGACAGCTTACCAGCTCCAGTGGAATATAGGTGAGAATAAAAAGACAGGAGGAGAATCAACAGGAAATTTAATCCACTGGGGATTTTTTTAGCTATGGTCTGATAATATTGGAGATGATTCTGAAAAGGGGGTGGGGGGAGAGTTAATGTATCCATTGGCTATGTCTGTGCTTCTGAGGAATATAGTGTTCAGTACAGCTTGTTGGCTCATTATACATATGATTAATATGAACAGGTAAAATGACTGTAACAGGAGGGCTTGTCAAATTTTTCAGTTTTCAATTTCCAAATATCAGGGGTGCTCAAACGTTGTGACATGGCTTGGGGATTGTGAAGATATTTTAGTTAAAGGTAAAGTTAAAGGTTCCCCTCGCATATATGTGCTAGTCGTTCCCAATTCTAAGGGGTGCTGCTAATCTCCGTTTCAAAACTGAAGAGCCAGCACTGTCTGAAGACATCTCTGTGGTCATGTGGCCGCCATGACTAAACGCCAAAGGTGCACGGAACGCTGTTACCTTCCCATCAAAGGTGGTCCCTATTTTTCTATTTGCATTTTTTATGTGCTTTCGAACTGCTAGATTGGCAGAAGCTGGGACAAGTAATGGGACCTCACCCCATTATGCGGATTTGAACCGCTGAACTGCCAATCTTTCGATTGAAAAGCTCAGCTTCTTAGCTACTGAGCCACCCTGTCCCACATATTTTAGTTACTTTAATATAATTTAGATGTGCTTGGTAAATAACTACATAATATCATAACTTTTCTGGACAGCAATTCCCCAGCAAACAATTCAGGCCAGCAATTCCCCAGTACCATTGAAGAAGAACATTATTCGGTGTGCAGTGAGCTGGGTAAAAGATATCTTTATCATTTAACCCCAGAGAAAGGCTCAAAAACAGGAAAATCTGCTCAAGTGATTGCAGATAATCTGGTGTATTTCATGCAGAAGAAGGGCATTTAAAAAGCTTGAAGGCCATTGGAGGAGATTCTACAGATGTTAACACTGGCTGTGAAGGTGGTGCCATGCACTGGGGAGAGGTTGAGCCAGAGCATCCACTCTGCTGGAGCTGATTAACTGATTGAAGGTGTATATGAGCCACCTTTGATGTGCAAACTGACTACAATGGAAATAAATAAGTTCATTGTCAAACCAATACAAGTATCACAGTGGTCCCGTCATGCCCAATCAATAGAGAGATGTGTGAAACAGGTCACAGAGGCAGGAAGCAGAGAGTATACACCTGCGAAATGTGAAAGTTATATCAGAGGCCAAGAAGCAAGTCGGTCGCTGATGTCGAAGAATGAATCAAAACAAGACTCGATGAAATTCATTTAAACATTTTTGTATCTCAGATAATTGCTTTCTGATGTTACTGTAGTTTATGATCGAAGGGATTCTTTTTTGCTCAGCTACATAAGAATCATGCAGAAAAAAACTTTAATTTACATAGCACAAGGTGTAATTTTGAGACGATAAAGTTAACAGTATTTGTGTGGTATATGATCAGATGTGGATTTACTATACAAAGCTAAACGTAGTGCAATTGCAAAAATAACAGCGAATTTGAATTCTTGGTGTAAAAACACATATTTTTAGAGGCCTGACTGAGAAGAAATTGAACAAATTAATTTTCACCCCATTAAATGACATGCTCTACTGCAACAGGAACTAGTTCATTTCCAGTAGCTGATCAATTCAAATATTAGATCCTAATGTTGGAAGAACATTTCCCCCAACAGCTGTAACTCCATTTCAAGAAAGAAAATTTGCTTTCAGAATAGTGCATATGGTAACATTAATTATGTTCTTGTGGGATTTTCTGGGTTATATTTATTTTGATTTTCAAGAACATTGTAGGTAACCACCTAGGATTAACATGCATATGTTGGGTGGCCATATATGTTTCCTAAATAAATTAGCATTTATGTACTTATGAGGTAGACAAGATATGTAGGTAAATGTTTAGGACAATTGCTGTGGTTGTTGAACTGCAGCCTATCTGGTTTTCTATATCTTTTAGATATCCATTCAATTCCAAGGCAAAAAATGAAATATTTCCTCTGCAGTTATTGTCTGTGTTGAGAATAAGTCACATTCTAAGAAATTATAAAATCTACTCACAAAGTTTTCAAGTCTAAAACTCTTCAAATCCACAAACTACTTTAAATATTCATTATGTCTAGGTGACAATTTCTGTTTTAGAAAAATAGATGTTTAGAATTTCTATAAATCTATGTAGTTGACATCGACTTGACACCGACTTGAGGCTCATAATAAAAAAAACCAAAAAAAAAACACCTTGCAGACTACTAGAAGTATGCTACCTGTTCAACTATAGTCCACTATATATTTCAAACCTTTTCAAGTATTTCTAGAAAAATTCCTGGCAATGGTACCATACCATTTACTCTTGTTCCCTCCTACTCTGACTTCTGGGAATATAATACCACTCTTACCATAGCATTTTCTAATCAGAGCTAGAACAGACAGCTTTTTTTATTTATTTGAATTTATAGCCCTCCCTTCTCTGAAGACTCAGGGCGGCTTACACAGTGTTAAGCAATAGTCTTCATCCATTTGTATATTATATACAAAATCAACTTTTATTGCCCCCAACAATCTGGGTCCTCATTTTATCTAAGTTATAAAGGATGGAAGGCTGAGTCAACCTTGGGCCTGGTGGGACTTGAACTTGCAGTAATAGCAAGCAGCTGTGTTAATAACAGACAGACTTAGTCTGCTGAGCCACCAGAGGCCCTTTTAAATGCATGTTTCATTATACACTCATTATACATCAGAACTCTAACTTACTCTCTCCTTTCTGAAACTGGTGAATACTCACAGTATTCTCTTTGGCCATGGTGGCTAATTATTCTGACAAATGCCCAGAAAGATATTTGAAAAATGCAGTGTTGGAGAAAAACTGATTTCCTGTTTCACACAGCAGGTGATGACCTTAACCAATGTCTATGCAGTTGCATTTTCAAGCATCTTCATCAAGAACCCAGAATAAAAGAGTGAACAATGAATGTAGGCAGTTCAGGCTGGCTGACTGATAAGTTTTATTCTTTCTTCCATGATTTTTTTCTTAGATTTCAAGCAGTTTGGCTGAGATATTATGCAAGCTTGGAAAATTAAAATTTGCATACTAATTTTTTAAAAAAACTTCTATTGGCCTAAAATATTTATTTGATATGAATCTTAAATGCTTTCTGCTATATGTTTATTACCTAAACTTTGAGTTTCTGTAGTATTTCAGAATGCCTTGATTAGTTAGTCTTGGGGAGGTAGCCTGTATTCTTTGTTGGTAGTTTTGGGCATCCTTCTGCACCTCATATAAAAACTATATTTTCTGCCTCCATTTATTGTACTCACTTTATCATGCCCAGATTCTTTCATCCCTTAGGAGCAGTGCTCACATGGCACACTAATTATATTGAAATCCTCTGAATATTGTCATTAGTTCAAAAACCTAAATAGGTGAACAAACACAACTGGCAAAGGCTAAATTAAAGATCAGCAAGATAAGTGACACAAAGAATAATTTCTACCAGTTCATTGCTAAATCACTGACAGAAAGAGTTGTTTGAATAAGCCAATATGGAAAAAGACACAGCTGTTGTTTTCCAGCCTTCTTGAGGGCTTGTTACTAGTTATGCAGCAGTGGGAATGAGCAGTGAAGCCTTTGCTCTTTTGCCTTTCTGCAAATTGGCAGAGCACATACCAATTTCTCTTTTCAAAGGTCTACTTACCTTTCTCAGAAAGAACAGTTCATAATTTCTCCCTGCAATAGGTTTATCTTGCTAAACCAGACCGTTTGTCAACCGAAGCAATATGAAAAAGTGTAACTCATAAATTTCTGAACACCTTTGCAAACCGCTCTGCCTCGTGTTATTTCAAACTACTTTCTGAGCTGCAATATTTGAGTGACTCTGGCCAGGCCAGCCATGTAGGCTTCTTGAAACACCTAAGATGACTCTTTCCCACTCCCATCTTTTAGGAACTGAAAACAGATCAAAACTCACATCCTTAGCATTTTCTGAAAAGCTTATATTGTTACAAGATCAGGTATTTTTATTCTTTAAAAAACACTTGACTTCAAAGTGGAATATTTTTCCTCATTTCTCCTCATAATGTTTACATAATCAGCAATATGTCTAATGAGTTAAAGAAGAATGTAGAAAAAATGATAGGAGAATGTCTTAAAAGCATTATTGTTCTCACTTAACATTTTGCATTTGTCCTATATTTATTATGAATTGTTCAAGGAGATGAAAGTAACCTGCTATTATTTTTATTTCCTTTACCATCAGTATGATTTGATCTCCTATAGCTTGCACTTTGAAGAACATGCTTCAAATAAAGACATTTAATGAACATCAAGATACGTTTTATTAAAAAAAAAATCGGAGGGTAAAACTTATGATTATTATTCAATATATATGTTAATTCAAAACAACTGTTAGAATTAATTGATTAACACGTACACTAAACGTTGGTATTGTCTGGTAATAGCAACTGATAAAGTATCTTAATACCAAAGACCTGTGCCAAGATTATTTATTCACAAAACAACAACAACAACAAAAGAAATGTTAATGTTAAAAAGGGTATAATGCCATGACTATTTATTGTGTCCTGCAATACATGTTACAAAGAGAATGTCAATTCTCTAAATTTAGTTCAATTATGTAGAGGTTAATATGTAATTTAAAAACATCTATGATATCTCTAGTATGAGCCATAAGAGTGCATACAGTCTATTTTGCTAGGTAAATGAAGGATGCAACTGATGGATTGCCATGTAAATGTATGGGGATGTATGAAACACTTGTAATGTTACAGTCAATATCAGTCAAAAATCTCCATAGATACCAGTCTAAATCTATTGCATGGGTTTTGATTGGTATTAATTATTCCCAGTACTTGGTCAATTTTTTTTTTATTGAAAAAGTTTTTTAAAAAAACAAAGACATTTCCTTTTCCCTCCTCCTCCCAAAAACCCCCTCCCCTCCCTTCCCCGGCTTCCCAGGTCAATCACAAGGTATTATTATACATAAACCAAACATAGAATAAAATTTTCCTTCCAATCCAATTAACCTCATCCAAAGCTTTTCATCTCCCAACCCCTCCCATTAAATAAAATAACTTTCTAATTATTCAAAGGCAATCTGATATTTCTTAATCTGATATCTGTTTTGTATATAATCAATCCATTTTTCCATTCAATTAAATATCTTTCCTGCGTATTGTCTTTTAAGAAGCTGAGATTTTAGCCATCTCAGCCAAATTCCATACTGGGGTCCTGACTTTTACTTTGAGACTGTTGCTCTTCTTTACGCTTAAGAGCTCCTCTTGTCACCCTTTGCTCTTGTGGTTCCTCTAATGCTGGCAGCAATAAAGGCTCTTGGATCACCACGCCTTCTTGAATCTCTTGAAGTTTTTCTATCACTTCTGTTTCAACTTTCAAAACTGTAGAAAGAAAATCCTTTGCCTTTAAAACAGTGTCAATTCTGTATCTCCTTCCTTGATAAAATACTGTCAGTCCAACTGGCACCTCCCATCTGAATTGAATCTGATGTTTTTTAAGTTCTTGTGTAAAAAAAACAAATTCCTTCCTATCTCTTAACATCTTGGAAGGAATCTCTTTCAACACCTTCAGCTCCTGTTCTCCAATTTTTAAAGTTGTCTGATATGAAACTTGCAAAATCTGATTTCTCATAGTCCTTTTCACAAAATAAACCACAATGTCCCGAGGAAGCTTTCTCTGTCTTGCGATCCAGGAATTAACTCTATATATTTTATCAATTTGGTAAGCTACCTCTTGGGGTTCCACTTCAATAAATTCAGCCAATGCTTCTGATATAATTTTTCTTAAGTCTTCTCCTCGCTGTTCTTGCATACCACGAATTCTAAGAGCTCCTTCCATAAGTTTATATTGTAATATCACAACCTGATCTTCATTTTGATCCACTTTTTTCTGAACACCTTGCATTTTATCTTCTAAATGCTTATTTGACTGAGAGATCTGTTGCATTTCCTCTTCCAATCCTCAATTTTTTACTCAGTCCTTGAACTGCCATGAGAATATCTTCTCTTATTTTTG
>NW_026681953.1:0-63774 GCF_028640845.1 Ahaetulla prasina | reverse complement strand
CCATTGCTGAATTAAAATCTGGTTATCCCAATTTACATTTCTTCATGTTTTGCAGTGTAATTTCTCAATAAAATAATTTTAAAGGTATGTTAGAAAAACCTCTTCACAGAAATAAGCAAAAATTGGATACAGGAAGCATTGCAGAAGTGTTTTGCGGAGGAACCCTCCCCTCCCCTTCAAAAATGGGCTCTGAATTTTAATAGCCATGATCTTAAAGAGCTCTGGGAAGTGTAAAAATTGGGACTGCGAGCCACCTGGGGTTCCAAAGCTAGAGATTTTCTACCAGTGCTGTAATAGAAAACTCACCCAATAGATATTTTCTCTAAGGGTAAATATAATAATAAAAGACAGTGTCAGAACTGCCACCTCACTCCTGTGCTCTGCTATCGCTCCGTGACAGTCTGCCATGAACTCAGGAGTGGTGGGAAGAGCTGAATAGGAGGGGGGAAGACATCATCGTTCACTGTGCCTTCCTAAGACACAACTTCAAGGTCAGATGGTTGGGAACAGAATGCAGCTGCATGCCATCCCACACTTGAAGTAACTGTTCTGAAAACATCTTGTTTGAATATAATTGGATGATAGGAGTGGACAAGCAATGGAAAGACCTAAGCGAGGGAAAGTTATACTTGGGGAATTTGGCACATGGATTTCTGGCTTTGCTCTACTGTATTTCACTTAACCTTTTAGTAAACTATACCTTTCTCAACAAATGGAATAAAGGATGGTTATTGCTTAAAGGTTCAGGTTGATGCAGGCCTGACAGACAGTTGTAATGGCATTCATAGTAACATGATCTTGGCTTTTCTAATTGGTCTTCAGTCTGTAGCTATTTAAGACTATTAGACTTGGTGTTAATATCCTAAAGAATCATTCTTTTTAGTGGATGCGTCTTAAGGTAATACCCTAAAGAGCAATATTAGATTTCACTTTCCAGCGGTGACCAATCCATTTGAAAAATTCAAAAGAATGTATCCTTTACTTTGCCTCACATTTACATTTTAGAATAGAATTTTTTATTGGCCAAGTATGATTGGGCATACGAGGAATTTGTCTCGGTGCATAAAAGAAAAGATACATTCATCAAGAATTCTAAGGTACAACACTTAATGATAGTCATAGGGTACAAATAAGCAATCAGGAAAAAAATATCAATATAATTTGTAAGGATACAAGCAACAAAGTTACAGTTATACAGTCATAAGTGGAAGGAGATGGGTGATGGGGAACGATGAGAAGATTAATAGTACTGCAGATTTAGTAAATAGTTTGACAGTGTTGAGGGAATTATTTGTTTAACAGAGTGATGGTGTTTGGGAAGAAACTGTTCTTGTGTCTAGTTGTTCTGGTGTGCAGTGCTCTATAGCGTCGTTTTGATGGTAGGAGTTGAAACAGTTTATGTCCAGGATGTGAGGGATCTGCAAATATTTTCACAGCTCTTTTTTTGACTCGTGCAGTATCAGGTCCTCAATGGAAGGCAGGTTGGTAGCAATTGTTTATCCTCTGTCTTGTGTCTGTCTTGTTGGGTTGCAGAACCAAACCAGACAGTTATAGAGGTGCAGATGACAGACTCAGTAATTCCTCTGTAGAACTGCATCAGCAGCTCCTTGGATAGTTTGAGCTTTCTAAGTTGGCGCAGAAAGAACATTCTTTGTTGTGCTTTTTTGATGACGTTTTTGATGTTAGCTGTCCGTTTTAGATCTTGCTATATGGTAAAACCTAGAAATTTGAAGATCTCTACTGTCTAGTATTGTAAGAGGTGGAAGTATGGAAGGATTTCTCCTAAAGTCTACATTACATTACATTTTACATTAGGTATTTGCTTAATGCATATTTTGTAGAGATACTGTATACTCAGCAGGTCTTTCAAAATGAAAAAAAAAAATAGCCATTTTTACAGTGTTATTCCTTGTGACAATTGCCTCTTCTTCAGCAGGAGTTCCCTGACTAAACTTAGCAGTTGTAGTCTTGGGTGGAAGTTACCTTTAGAGTAGTCAAAATCATTATCATGCTATTACTAGTAGCTAAGGACTTCATTAAGAATACCTTCGTTTTCTTTTGCAAAACCTTCAGCACTTTGGAGAGTGCAAATATGATTATATTGAATTTTTCATAAAGGTGATTGAGGTTTAAATTTTGTATTTTCAGGTGTTGCAAAGTTCCCATAATTCCAAGTGAAACATTTGATAATGGGCTTACCTCTGGGAATATTTGTCTCTGACTAGATACAAAGGAGGAGTAATTTACAGTGGAGACTAGGGATGGGAGACAGATTAGTTTGTTTAGTATTTATTTGAATATGAATTTATTTAATTTCATGTGGAATCCATTGCTGAATTAAAATCTGGTTATCCCAATTTACATTTCTTCATGTTTTGCAGTGTAATTTCTCAATAAAAATAATTTTAAAGGTATGTTAGAAAAACCTCTTCACAGAAATACATATTTTCTTGAAAGTACTATACACACACACACTATATATAGTGTTTGTAAAAAAGAGAACAAACTGCAAACAAAAATGTATGCTTGGACAAATAACCAAATGCATAAAGTTGTGTGAAAACTTTAAATAAAAAAATCAAATGAATACAAAGCTTAGATAAACCAGGTTTTATGAATAAAAAATAAAATATAAAAAAATTGATTTTTTTTAAAAAATATTTTTTTTAATATTTTAGGAAAGTTTATACAGAGAAGGAAAAAGAACCAAACAAGAAGTAGAAAAGTAAGATAGAAGTACAAAAATAACAAAATATCATAGAAATTATAATTTCCAGTATACCTTAACTGACTGTGGATAACTTAGCACACTATAACATTTTAAATATCTGAAAACCATTGTTGAACATTCAGGTGCATCATCTACATTAGACAACTCTTGAAGAGTTCCCAGAAGTTTATGATCAAGTTTATGTATCCCTAGAATGAATGATCCATTTTAATTATCTGGACTATACAATATGAATTTAATTTTTTTTACACCTCTGTTCCGTAAGCTGTATTAGTTGGCAATTTGCTTCTGGGTCTAATTCAAGGTGCTGTTTTTTGACCTTTAAAGACCTTCATGGTATGGGGCCAAGTCAGTTGAGGAACTGCCTCTTCCCAATTGTATCTGCCTGTCCCATCAGAAAATGGTGTATGACAGGTTCTATCTGCTAAAAAGCTACTGTATATCTGGTGGGATCCCGGAAATGGGCTTTTTCTACCATGGGTGTCTGCCTTATGGAAGAACATTCCCGCTGATGTCAAGTTGGCTCCATTGCACACAACTTTTGAAAGCCCCTTAAAACTTGGTATGTCATCAAGCTTGGTGGCCACACGGAAATGATGAGTTATAGAGATGGTTCCATTGTGGTTAATATCTGTCATTCTCTCCTTGCCTTTTTAAAATTGTAACCCTGATTTACGTAATTTTTTTATGTAATTGGTTTTTTTTCATTGTGCACTATTCAGAATCATATTTTGCAAGATGGACAGCTATATAAATTTGAGGAATGAATAGACAAACAAACAAACAAACTACGATACATTCTATCTATACTGCTAAAAGTCTGTTCTAACTCAAGAAGTCTTATATCATTGAAATATTCAGACTTTATGTAAATGAGAAATCCAAATTATATCAATTGAAAGGAAATTGTTTCTTTTCCAATTTGCATTAAATTCTGTGTCATTTTTACTTTGGAGACATAAAATTATCTCGACATTGAAGCATATTCTGATAGTTAGTCATTTTTCTATAGAAGAACTCAAGCGTTCTTTCCAGTAAGAGGTATAAAGTATTCTGGCAGCAGTTAGCATGTACAAAGCTAATTCAGTATGCTTCGTGGGAATATATGATTCAATAAAGTAAGTAAAAATATCACAGTTGCAAAGGAAATTCAACTTTTAAGAGTTGTTTCATTTTAGTATGAATCATTTTCAAGGATTGTCAAACTTTCATATCTGCCATTATATATGAGAGAATGACCCAATCTGATTGTACATTTCCAGCAAATTTTAGAAAATGGATGATCCATTTTAATGATCTGGACTAGACAATGTGAATTTAATATGTTTTTTTTCCACTAAAATTCCCATTATGGCATATCTATTACTGCATCTAAATTCTGTATCCATTTCATCATACGGTCTTTAACTTACTAGATTTCTGAGTCATATATCACCCATAATTTATAAATAAGACCCAGCAGCTGCTCCAAGTTGTGTGTTAGATCTTCAAATTCAGTCAAATCTCTAAGTATTCTCTCTGGTTTCTTGCAATTCTTTTAGTACCGTACCACTTATTTGAAAATATTGAAACCAATTAGGGGAACTGAACCACTGTGAAGTGAGGGTCTCAGAAGATTTCATCTGTCTTATTAAAGATTAAAATTTGCAAAAACTGCATGAATTATGATATCTCCAGTGAGAAATTTTCTTTATGCTTTCCTCTTCATGAAAATAAACATTTTATAAAAAGGCAAGGGAGGGGATAAATAGCAGCTAATCCTCTTCCAATATTTCTCTCAAACTTTCAATGCATGATCTATGATCAGTTATTGATTTCTATTTTTATTGATCCAAAGTTAATTGTGCAGACCATCTGGAAGTCTTCCTGCTTCCACAGAGTGGGCACTTCTTCTTCTTCTTGTGCCATATCCCTCATCGGATGTTGACGATCATGTTGGCAATCCTATTTTTATCAACAGCCGCACAAAAAAATGCTGTTGAGTTTCATCCAAACCAGTCTCTTAGAAGCTGTGATGATTTTCTTCTGCCTGGACCTTATTTGCTTTCAATCTTTCCTTGGAGAATTAAGTGAAGTACGCCGTATTTTTCCGATTGTCACATCCAAAATATTCTAACTTTTGCTTTTTATGGTTTTGATGATTTCCCTTGGCTTTCCCAGGAGGCTTATCACCTCCTCATTTCTGATTTTGTCAAGTCAACTTATATGTAACAGCTGCCTGTAAATCCACGTTTCAAATGCTTCTAGTCTCTTCAAGTGGCTTTCTGTCAGAAAACAACTCTCTACACCGTGGAGCAGGATAGAAAAGATGTAGCATCTGACAAGCCTGAGTGGGCATACTATAAAAAAAACACAATCCATTTTAAGCAACTAGCAATTTAATGCAATTTGATCAGCTTGTTTTTTTCACTTGACCTGTATAATCTTGAATTTAATTCTGATTTTTTTATTGGATCATATGTAAAGTAATTGTTTTAGTTGCTCATACCAATACCAATATCTTATTTTCAATGTGGACTGGAGTTATTAGAAACAGGAAAATTGAGTCTTGGTAAAATGTTCATTTTGTGGCTGCATTTGTATTTAACCAGTTTTCCCATCTTGAAATGTCCACTGTTATATTTTTCCAGATCTGACTATACTTATTTTTTAATATTTTTTTTTGTCAAACATATTCCTAAATATTTTATGTTTTTTGCAGTAATATTGGACAACATTATTAGATATAGGTGCTGCTCTGTTAAATTTAATGTCAAGTTTTGAATTTAATCTTCATGGTTCCAGAACTTGACTCAGAACCATACTGCTGTTTATATTACATTGACAGTGACTGTAAATACAATATTATCCATGTAAGATTTACATGTATGTGGTGGAGTTGTTACTTTAATTCCTGAAATTTTATTTTCTTATTAAGAGCAATGCAAATAAAGAAGAGAGGGAAAATTTGTCTTGTCCCGTTTAGTCTAAAACACTGTTGTGACAGAGAGCCATTGGCTACTATCTCAGCTTGTCATTGTTTAAAAACACTCTGTATTCATGTGGGAAAAAATATGGCTATAATTCATGTTTTTACAAAACTGCAAGCATAATAGGCCATTTTAAATTATCAAAAGCTTTCTCTGTATCAAGAAAATAACCCAGTCACTTTCTTGCTTTTGTGATTACTCTTACCAATAACATTCTGGAATTATCTTAAATGTAACTCAGCGGTAAAATGTACTTACCTTCACTACTGATTTGGGAATGTGGGTGTGCGTGCCTCTTCTGTGCATGCACAGACCCTTCCTCGCATGCGCAGAGGGTAAAAAATGGGATGTAATGACATCTCTGTGGGTTGGTGGGCCGGATAGATCCGGCTGGATTTCATCCCTGATGTAACTCTTTGGAAAGAAACCAGTCTGGTTAGCTTATCTAAGAGCCTTGGTAGTGCAGTGGTTAGAATGCAGTAATTCTGCCGACTGCCAGCAGTTCGATTCTCACTGGCTCAATGTTGACTCAGCCTTCTATTCTTCCAAGGTTGGTAAAATGAGGAGCCAGATGGAAAGCACTGTGAAACGGTCTATAAGTCTATGCTATAAGTCTATGCTGTTTGTTATTGGTACATGTATGTAATCTTTGTATCCTGGAGAATGAGAGATGATGAATGTATCAGATTCATAAAATGAGAAACCAAGAGGGGTCCTATATATATATTGGAATTCATCCCTTCTGTCCCTGAAAAAGGACAGAACATTGATGCTCAAACAAGTTGTGGCCTAGCTGCAAATCAGTGGTATAGAACAGCCAAATGGTTCCAATATCAATACCAGGAAGAATGGAAAAGTACTATGTGAAACAGGGGTGGGTTTTACTTACCTTTACTACTGGTTCGCAAATAGGCCGTACATGCGCAGAAGCTTCCTGATGACGTCCGAGTCAGTGGGCGGAGTCTCCCGCCGGTTTTACTACTGGTTCTTGTGAACCGGTCCGAACCGGGGGCAAACCCACCACTGATCTGAAACCTTGGAAAAATTTGGCATCCAGTAAAAGAGAACCCAATAGTTACATCAGAAGTTGTATTTCATCTTTTAGGATTAAAAGACTGAGAAGGATCTCTCTGGTTGATAATAACATATACTTCTTTGCAAAATAGTGAAAAAGAGGAGAAACCATAATAAGAGACAAGCGTGAACAATTACTGTGCTGAATACAAATACATTCAAATTTCAGTAAGTTTGTATCCTCAGATAATTGTCAGGTATTGGGCAGCAAATGAATTATGGATGGAAGTAATTAATAAGTAATATAATAATACATACATTAAATAAATTAACAAGCAAGTTGGGTGGAACAATTTCTTATATCAGTCTTCCCCAGGGTCTCTGCTGGATCAGGATGAACATTGTAGTCCAGCCCATATAGGAAGTGCCTGGCTTTGGAGAACTGCTTTGTTTTAACTGAAGGGACTCACTTAACAAGTGTAGCAAGACAATAGATAGGCAAATCTCTTCTACAATAGAAAATTGAGATATTTGATTGTGAATGTAGCAATAGCGGCTAGAATTGTGTTTGCTAAAAACTGGAAAAAATGAGAAAATACCAACGCAAGATGAAGTTATTAAGAAAATAATGGAATGTGCTGAAATGAGTAAATTGACATTTGAAATTAGAGAACAGGAAGATAAACAATATTACAAGATATGGGACTTATTTTATCAATGGTTAGATAAAAAATATGGTAATCAAGTTTGGTAGAGGTTTTTATAATACAAGAACTGCAGAAATATACAAAATATAATATAAATATGTATTATTATTGGATTGATTCAGGACAATGGAATGAATGGTACAATAAAATCTAACCTAAATTTTAGAACATTTTGTATGAAGTGAGGGAAGAAATATAAATATATTTAATATAATATAAATCACTAATGAGGATATAAACATTTGGATATATATCAGATTGATAAAATGCGAAATTAGGTAAACTCTAAGCTATGAATACGGTGAAAATGCACAAAAGATTTGTAACCAACTGACACACTGTTTGTATTTTTAATTGAAGATGTTTTTATGTATGTTTGTCTAAAAAAATAGAATGTGCACATATGTAGTGCGGGAGATAATAATTAAAAAAAAAACAACTGTAGCAAAAAAGCACTCAAAATGAGGCAAACTTAACTTGACAACTGTTTCACTTAGTGACAGAAATTTTGGGCTCAATTGCGGTCGTATGTCGAGGACTACCTGTACATCTCAAATGGAATGCTTAGCTCATTCACAGAAACAGGAAAGAAAAAGAAAAGGACGCTTTCTTACAGTTTTGGAAAACTGCCACAGATCCCTAGTTTGTACAATGAGACTGTCTATTAAAATAGCAAGAGGGGTCATTTATCACATTTCCTGCCTCCTATATTTATACCAGGTTAACTTAAGAGCCAGCCTGATAAAATTAGTCTCCATTTTCAGCCACTAAGTATCCGTATCAAAATTACTAGTTGTTATTTCTAGCCTGAGAGGAGAACTAAATGAGAATTTAATTATTAAGAGAATTTCATTTCTAGCCAAAAGGGGAGACGGCGGCAAAGAATGAGTTGGATGAGTTTTTTTCTGACAGCTCTTCAAATCTATACCAACTGGTAGTAGAGGGGTGCTTGAAAATTGCTTGAAATACAGTATGTACTGCTAAATGCCACTGAACATATATTCAAAGAACATTGCTACAAAATGCCTCTTTTCCTTGACCATAGCAAGAATATATAATCTTACAAAGTATGTACTGTATAGCTGGCCTCAAGACCCTTAATATATCCCATTTAAGGAACAGAACTGTAATTCAGAATCATGAAATAACTCTCTCCTGCTATTTAATGGCTGATTTATTAAGTTCCCCTTCAATGGTTATATTAGTCCTACATCTTCAAATCACTTTCTTTGGTGTCACAAAATAGTGTTTTAGAACTCAGTCCAAGAAAGAAAGCGTTCTGTTTGTGTTCAGATAATTTCATGCGTGTAAATGCCATCCGGAAGGAGGGGGGGAAGGAGGAGAGAATAGGATTGAAACTTAAATTTAAGATGAATTTTCACTAAGAGATTGTGTGGTCAGTCAGTTTCTGGGTTTAAGGTTTTGTTCAGACCCCTTCTCTCAACTTATCTTCTTACTGGTCTTTGGGAACAAATTCATTCCTTGTCTCTTTTTTTTTTAACCGCTTCCCCTTTCACTCTGCTAAACAAATAATTCCATCAACACTGTCAGACTATTTACTGAATCTGCACTACTATTAATCGTTTCATAGTTCCTATCACCAATCTCTTTCCACTTATGACTGTATGACTATAACTTGTTGTTGGCAATCCTTATGATTTATATTGATATATTGACCATCAATTGTGTTGTAAATGTCTTACCTTGATGAACATATCTTTTCTTTTATGTACACTGAGAGCATATGCACCAAGACAAATTCCTTGTGTGTCCAATCACACTTGGCCAATAAAATTCTATTCTATTCTAAAATTCTATTCTATTCTTTGGTTAAAGCAGGGGTGTCAAACTCATGTCATCACAGTGGCATCACGTGATGCATCGGGATTTTTTCCCAGGGGTGAAATCTACTTACCTTCCTTACTGGTTCGGAAGTGCATGTGCCATGCATACATGTCACATGCGCAGAAAGCAAAACTTTCTGCGCATGTGCAAAACCAGGAAGTAATGACACGTGGGCGGATGGGCGGAGCTTTGCTCCACCATTGCTGCCGGATCACCAAACTATCGGCCATGATTGCTACCAGATCGCGTGATCCGGTCCGATCCAGGAGCATTTCACCCCTGCTTTTTCCCCTTCGTTAAACTGGGCATGGGCGTGGCTAGCATGTGACACATCTGACCCGTGGGCCAGGAGTTTGACAGTACTGGGTTAAAGGATTTGTACCACATACTGTACAGTAAGTCCTCAACTTACAACAGTTCCTTTAGTGGCACTTTAATAGTTCCTTTAGCGGCATAAAGTGATTTATGACCATTTTTCATACTTAATGACCATTGCAGTATGCCCATGGTCATATGAGCAAAATTTAGACGCTTGGAAACTGACTTGTATTTACGACAGTTGCAGTGTTCCGGGGTCACGTGATCTCCTTCTGCGACCTTCTGACAAGCAAAGTCAATGGGGAAGGCAGATTCACTTAACAACCGTGTTACTAACTTAACACCTGCAGTGATTTGCTTAACAGCTGTGGCAAGAAAGGCTCTAAAATGGAACAAAGCTTTCTTTAACGAATGCCTCACTTAGCAGTAGAAATGTTGGGCTCGATAGAGGTCGTAAGTCAGGAACTACCTGTAATTGGATAGGTAGATACTAAGGAACTGCTCTTGGCTCCATTCCTTTTCCTTCTCCCTTTCCCCACCGTAACCTGTCGTGTCCCACTCCTCCGCTGACGGCCGGGTCAGGGAAATCCGAATCAGGCTTGCCTCTGCAGCTCTGCCCAAAGTCCTAGCAAAGTCCTCAGAGCAGGCAGGAGACCAGTAAGTGACTTCAGCAAGATAAGTTCGACTTTTGCCTGACTCAGAGACTGCCAGAAAGCAGATCCTTTATATAGGCCATGGGCTGTGGCTCCATGACTCAGCACTCATTAAGGCCTGCCCCTCCCTTCCTTCTGTTGCCTCCGCCTATCCAATCTTCTGATGCGAGGGTCACACCAATCAGCAGCTGTTGGGAATAAACCCTCCTCAGGCTCACATGCTGTGGAGGAGGGGGAGGGGTCTAGCTGCTCCGTTTGCCTGGGCATGGAGTCAGGGCTGGGGCAGGGAGATGCTCCTTCTTCTGCAGTTTGTGTGGGCATGGAGCCAGGACTTGGGCCGGGAGGCATACATTCCTCAGTGTTCGGGAGCAGGTAAGAAGGCCCTGGCTGCTCTGAGGGCGGGCAAGACACAACATAACCTTTTATGGAGAAATGAAGCCCATTTGTACAAGAGGTCTCCCACCTTACACTGTTAGGTTCATTTGTGATTGTTTTGCAGTGTATCCATTTCACAGAGCCACAGATTTGATCTGAAGCAGCTACCTTCGAATGTTTATTTACAATACAGATAATTGTATTATAGCATGACTGGAGTGAAGTAGAGATCTCTGATACAGTTATTCTGTGGTCAGAGCTCACCATCCTAAAATTTTCTTTGTTGACAACACTTACAGGGAAATATTTCTCCATTTGCCTTTCAAGACTCTTGCCTTGTCACTTCAATGTCTCTTCAGAACGGTTCAGCTTCTGTTCATTTATCCTGAAGAACCCTACTTCCAACTAGCGCCAACAATATGCTGTCTTCAGATAACTCTACCTCATTTTTTTTTTATTAGCAGGGCATATCTTGAAGTGAAGAAGCCGTAAAGGGCCCAAGAAATGCTATTCTCTGATTCCCCAGAGCCTTCAAAGGCATCAGCTGTCACACCCTTTCTGACAGATTGGCAGCAGTGCAAAAAAAAATTCTGGAGAGAGGGGAGGAGGAACCCACCTCCTTATTGCTCACAATACAAAGATAATATATTTAGACTTGTTCTAAATTATAATACCCTTCACAATAGGAAATTATAACGTCCTTCAAAATAGCAAATAATACTGATTGGTAGGTGGGGGGAAACTGGTGTTTTTCTTTTAAATTGGACATAATTAATAGGCATGGAAAGAATTAAACTGACCCCCCACTGTTCACCCATTCTGCCTGCCCATATTGATGTGATTTTGCACTGCATCACATCATATCAAATTTATAAATTCCAAGACTAGAGTTAAAATAATGGGAATGTATACCCCGTTAAGGAAAAAAACAACAAATGCTCTTTTCTTCTTTTCCATACGGAACAGATCATTTCCCACAATCAACAGTTCCTTCTAAATTCCGAAAAGCAACTTTTAAAATGGGGCATGAAAGAATACATGGAGGAGATCCTTCCTTGACTTAATAATGTTGCAAGCAGTGGTGAAATCTAAATTTCTTTCCTACTGGTTCTGTGGATGTGGCTTGGTGGGCGTGGCTTGGTGGTGGTGGGTCATGTGACTGGGTGGGCGTGGCTACGTGACTGGGAGATCAAAAGACAGATACTCACTAACAATGTCCTGCTGGAGCAGGGTTGGACTAGATGACCTCCAGGTCCCTTCCAGCCCTGGATTATCCTCTGAAGTTGCGTCTGGTGCCAGGTTTGTAGTCATTCCTTCCTCTCCTTTTCCCTCCCTCCCTTCCTCCCTCTTTCTTTCTTTCTTTTCTTTTCTTTTCTTTTCTTTTCTTTTCTTTTCTTTTCTTTTCTTTTCTTTTCTTTTCTTTCTCCCTCCCTGCCTCCCTCCCTCCCTCCCTCTCTCTCTCTCTCTCTCAAACAAATCCTCAACGCCCCCATTTTTGGCCTAGCAAGCTTCAGCTTTTTTACTTTTTAAAAAATGCCTTTAAAAGTAAAAAAAAAAAGCCTCTGATGATCAGGCACCTCAACTGGAATCATCAGAGCCTTGTTTTATCTCTTTAAAAGCATTTTTTTAACAAATCTTCGGCCGAAAATGCTTTTAAAACTGAAAAAAAAAGAAGGCTCTGATGATCGCGTGGCTCAGCTGGGCATGTGAGGGGCAGGGATTTTTGCTACAGGTTCTCCAAACCACCCACCGCCATCGCTACCGGATCGGCTGATCGAGTCCGAACCGGGAGCATTTCACCGCTGGTTGCAAGTGGCAAATATGAAGGCTATCCAAGTTGATTGCAGTGATGAATCCTGTACTCCACCCAAATATAATCAAGTCACTTATGAAAGCTCCTGTTATTGCATATACAGAAAAGTGGACACAGGGATACCATAATTCTTCGGCAGTTTTTAACTGAAAGGCAATGTATATTTTCCCCTTGTGCATTTGAGTTTGCTCCTGCAAAGAAATATAACAATAACCTTATCTATCCTTTCCTTTTAGGTCAGTCCTTGTCCACTCAACACTGGTAACATTTATGCTTGTGTGCCCTTATAAAATAACTTTCAAAGCTTAATTATGCTAAATGGTAATCAAAAGACCTTTCCCCCGCCTCTAAAACTTCTGGGTACAAGGAAGCTTCAACTATTGAAAATTAACTGTAAGATTGAGTTGACTTTTAAAGGCTCAACATGAGCTTCTCATTAGCCTTATTATCATTTCTGAATCATAAATATGTAAATGATGAGTTTCACATGGGAGATTTAATTCTGTGCTCTTATTTCTGATTAGCTCGAAATACACTCTGGCTCTGTCAGATAAATGGTAACACTGCACACCAATAAGGCGTCTCCCTATGCTTCATCAGAAGGAGTTGAAATTAGAGGAGGCAGGACTGTTACAATTTGACAGTTTTGTAACAGCAACTTGTTAAAGTTTTAACTTGGCCATTAATATTGGCCATAAATTATTAATACGGCTTTTAATGCAAGGATCTTTTAATTAAAAAAAAAAGGGAGCTCTGAGCTCAGAGAAGTCCCTATGGGAAAGAGAATTCTTTTGGGCGGGGATTCAAGTACGCATTTGTGCACATGTGTCTTTGTGTGTGTGTCATTTTTCTAAATAAACCTAAAATCATCCAACCAAGCAACAACAACAAGACCCCCCTCAAGTTAATTTGAGTTTAATCCAGGGAGTATTATGAGCCCATTTGCTTGAAAATGTTAGTTCTTTTTGAAGTGTACTCCTACTGGCAAGGATTTTTCTTTTTCTTTTGAGCAATGAAAAATAAATATGTTTGTTTGAATTAGTAGAATAAACACCCTCAGGGATAAAACTGGATTTTGGTTGTCCTTATTTGGTCAAATGTTCCAGAATTAATTAGTACTGTTTACTATTAGCAAGGAAAACTGATGTAGCCTACTTTCTTTAACTTATTAAAAAGGAATACTTGTAAATCCAGAAACTACTTTGCAGTAGTTTTACATATTATACAGGAAGTATACTGACAAAATTTAGCACTGTCTTTGTACATTGGTATTCATTTTTACAGCATTTACCCTTCTATATTGACTTTTATTTGGAATTTTGTTGAAATATTGTATTTCCATCCTCAAATGAAGGTAATTTCCTTCAAATATATTTTTACACATTGAAAAGAATTCAAGAAAGAAGTAAAGTCTCCACTTTTTACAAATTTCCATAAAAATATTGGAGACCGTAGAAAATAGATGAGAATTACCATAATTAATAGAATAATCAAGTAAATTATCCAGTGGTTGCACAATATGAATAAATTCTAAGGTAGAAAATAATAATCTGTAATGGTATAAATGATAATGTCCTAGCAAAAATGATGAAAAGGAAAGTATTAATCTTTTGAGACTGTTGAAAAATACTACAACTGTATATGTACTCTAAGAAATATTTTATATACATGTATATGTGTGTGTGTGTGTGTGTGTGTGTGTGTGTGTGTATAGGTCTTTGGTTATTTGGGTTTTCTCCCACGTAAAATTGGAAGTGTCTTGGCGACATTTCGACGAAGTCTCATCCGTCATCTTCAGGCTAATGTTTACAGCTTCGTGCTTCTAGGAGCAATGTGTGATCGCAGCTGTTTCTTCCTTTTAACTGATTGACGGATGAGACTTCGTCGAAACATCGCCAAGACACTTCCAATTTTACGCGGGAGAAAACCCGAATAACCAAAGACCTACATACAAACACCCGCGAAAACCTCAGAACACAAATATATATAAAGATATATATATAAAGATATATATATATATATATATATATATATATGCAGGTTTTGATATGTTCGGGTCTTTTCCCATGTAAGATTGAAAGTATTTAGGCAATGTTTCAATGAGATCTCACTCATCATCTTCAGGCTGGAGGTTTTTTTTTTTGTTGTTTACATTTATATCCCGCCCTTCTCTGAAGACTCAGGGCGGCTTACAATGTATAGGGCAATAGTCTCATTCTATTTGTATATTTTTTACAAAGTCAACTTATTGCCCCCCCAACAATCTGGGTCCTCATTTTACCTACCTTATAAAGGGTGGAAAGCTGAGTCAACCTTGGGCCGGGCTCGAACCTGCAGTAATTGCAGGCTCTGTGTTCTAATAACAGGCTTCTCTGCAGCCTGAGCTATCCAGGCCCAGTTTTTTGGCTTTGTTCTTATGTTCTTATTCTTATTCTTTGCTCACATAAGAATAAAGCCTAAATACTTTTAATCTTACACGGGAAAAGACCCGAACATATCAAATATATGGTTTGTACATGGAGACTTGTTAGATGTACATGTGAGCGTTACATCTTTACTGTTTTTGTTCCCATATATGAAGGAAAAATTGGCATGAGTGAATGAAATAAACTTCAGGGAATTGGTTTTCTAAGTGTACTAGGAAAGATGTCTGTGCAGATTCTGTCATCCAGGTCATAGTTGTCTCAAAGGTTCTTTTTCAAAAGGCAACTGGATTGTTTTTTCCCTGAGGAAAAAGAAGATGTTTCACTTCTCATCCAAGAAACTTCAAGAAGCATTGGTTAACCGATGAAGCTTCCTGGATGAGAACTGAAATGTCTTCTTCCTCAGAGAAAAAACCGTCCAGTTCAGAGGTGGGTTTCAGCAGGTTCTGAACAGTTCTGGAGAACTGGTAGCAGAAATTTTGAATAGTTCGGAGAACCGGTAGTAAAAATTCTGACTGGCCCCATCCCTATCTATTCTCTGCCTCCCAAATCCCAATTGATCAGGAGGAAATGGGGATTTTGCAGTAACCTTCCCCTGGAGTGGGGAGGGAATGGAGATTTTACAGTATCCTTCCCCTGCCACGCCCACCAAGCCACACCCACCAAGCCATGCCACACCCACCAAGTCACACCAATAAAACTGGTAGTAAAAACATTTGAAACCCACCACTGGTCCAGTTGCCTTTTGAAAAAGAATCTTTGAAACACTTGAGAAGGTGTTTCACAGAAATTTGACTGAGGGTACATCAGTCATTATCTATCAACTGGCATCCTTTAAAATACCAATTCAAGGTTGTAAATTCTCCAGTTTGGTGTTCTTTTGGAAGACTTCCCTTGTTTTCCCTTAGTTTTGTTTTTTTTAAATCTCTTCTAATAGTTCCCTGAAATGTGTTTTTAATTTCCTCCTGAGATTTTCATCTGGCTTGACTTTGATCTCTATTCTTGAAGTTAATTCTATAATTTTCTGACATCCAGTTTGGTTGTTTCTGTGCCTTAGTCTTGGGCAGTTTCTTTTTATATTCATTTCCTAAAAAAAATAATTTGGTTCCTAATGAGTTTCAGCACTTCAACGTGATCCCTGGTGAGTGGATGCTCAAGTGAGTGAAAACGGTGAGTGGATGCTCACAATCATATTTTCTTCTGCTTTAGCTTGACTTGGAACCTGCATATGAACAGTTTGTGATTGTCCACATTTAGTCCCTGGTCCCATCTTTGCTGTGATAACTTGAGCTATTTTAGTAATAAAGAAATAACTGGATTGACGGAAACTGATTCATCATTCTCCTGCTTCCGTTCTATTTCCTAGGCCTTCGAGTCCAATGATTGCAGAAAATATGACTTCAGTAACAGAGCTGTTAATGCTTGGAATACACTACCTGACTCTGTGGTCTCCTCTCCAACTCCTAAAAGCTTTAACCAAAAACTGTCTACCATTGACCTCACCCCATTCCTAAGAGGACTATAAGGGGCGTGCATAAGTGCACAAAAGTGCCTACCGTTCCTGTCCTATTGTTTCCTTTCAATATATGTTTCTGTATATAATGTTATGACAAAATTAAAAAAAAATGTTGTTTTCGTCATTATTATTTCCAATTTTGCCATTCTGGTTTCCAAACTACAAACAGCACATCTTGCTTGCCTATTCTCTTGATTTCAGATAAAGATTTTCAAACTCCACAAAGCATAACTTTGAATAACTGACATATTACAGAGTTTGCCACAAAGCCTAATTGATATTACAGTATTTAGTTATTGACTATGTATAAGTACTGTCTTTGCTATAACAGTACGATCTTCTAATTGAAAATGTTCAATTCCACTCTTTTTCTATTGTCTGATGTCTAAGAATTCAATGTGCAGTCAGTCCATATGACTGACTATATGAGCTTTTTCATATTCATGTTTTTTACGTTTCCTGTTTCCATTGTAATTATCAAATTGTAGCTTTAAATTTTTTTTCCTATATGGCAACAATAGCACATCCCAAAGACTTTAATCTATAATTTAAAATTCTGAAAGATTCTCAGCTATTCCCCAATAGCATGTTTAATATTATCTATATCCTCAATCACATTATTTTATCTACGCATTTGATTTCCTTGATAAAATACAGTAATGGCTTAAGAACCGTGGTGGCGCAGTGGTTAAAATAAAGTATTGCAGGCTAATGCTGCTAACTGCCAGCAGTTCAATTCTGACCGGCTCAACATTGACTCAGCCTACAATCCTTCTGATGTCAGTAAAATGAGGACCCAAATTACGGGGAGAGGGGGAGGCAATATACCGACTCTGTAAAATGCTTAGAGTGGGCTGTAAAGCACTACGAAGTGGTATATAAATCTAAATGCTGGGGCTATTACTTTCTCCCAGATAGTATGAAATGATTCTTTTGCTGTTGTCATTGAAGTTATCAGCCACCTCTGGTGATCAGCCACTTCCTACAATGCTGCTGCCCAATATAGGTGCCTGCTTGTTTTAATTCGGCAGTTTGGATGACCTTAATCACTTTGCTTTGAATATATACCCTTAACCTACACTCCCAGGATCCTATGCTCCTTCTTTCCAGGAACATCCCCCACCTCCCATGAGGCAGCGGTAATATTGAACTGCAAACTAGGGCATACAAAACTTTTGCTAGACCGATTCTTGAATAGAGCTCATCTGTCTGGAACCTGCAGTGCATATCGGACATTAATACAACTGAGACAGTCCAGAAATATTTCCTCCACTCCTCTGCTCACAACAGAATACCTTGTGCCACCAGACTTGAAATTTTGGGCTTAGGCAACTTAGAACTTTGCTGTCTTCGGTCCGACCTAAGCGTAGCACATAAAATTATCTGCTACAATGTCCTACCTGTCAATGAATACTTCAGTTTCAACCACAACAATACATGAGCACACAATAGATACAAACGTATGGTAAACTGCACCAAACTTGATTGCAGAAAATGTGACTTCAGTAACAGAGTTGTCAATGACTGGAATGGACTACCTGACTCTGTAGTTTCTTCCTCAAACCCCCAAAACTTTAACCTTAGACTGTCTACTGTCAATCTCACCCCTTCCTAAGAGGTCTTTAAAGGACGTGCATAAGAGCACCAGCGTGCCTACTCTCCCTGTCCTAACATTCCCTTTTATTTGTATCTATTTCATGCATTCATAAATATGTTTATACTTATATCTGTTATCTAATGCATGCTTGACAAATGAATAAACAAATAAATAAATAAATAAATGTACATTTTTGTCCTTGTGGTCAAGAAGATGGCTGTATAGATGGCAAAAATGACTGGTGGGCAGTATAATTTTTAAAACATATCCTTCAACAAACATATTTCTTTTTATATCTTCAGCTTATTTATACAACAAACCACAGGTGAAAAGTTATGTTCATAGTGCATCATCTTTTTCATAAAATAAAGTAACGGGGCCTTGTTTTATTCTTTCCTCTCCCCTAATTTCAGCATGCACATTTTCTTCTTTGTAATAATCAAAGAGACAGACCTGGACATATCATCTGCTTTTTAAAAAGTCAGGTGAGAAACAAAACCACTTACTGTAGCAGAAGTTGCCTATCTAGTTTTCAGCAATGCCTCCTATCCTATATTGTTCAATAGAACAAACAGAGAATATTTTGAAAGAGCTTCCTGTAGCACAAGTGGGCCTCTCAAAATAGATTGCCCAGCACCTATTTAGCTGTATTAGTAATTCTACTAAGAATACTTATTTAGTCACTCATCATGTAGCATCGCTACATTACTATCTGTCTTCTAGTTGGATCAGAAGGAACGATGACTCAGAGAGAAATGTAAAGAAAAGCTTCCCTTTTTCAAAACTAGATGAACAGCTCTGAAAAACTGAGCTATTTTGACTCTTGAGAAAATAGCTCCATCTGATTCATCCATCCTTGATTGTATAGTTCAGCATCAATATCTATCAAACTGAACACATCTTGTGCTGATCCATCAAGCTGAATTGAGTCCACCACCTAAGTGCTGACCAGGTACTTTTTTCTTCTCACAATGTATCCAGGCCTTTGTTAATTAGTTAGTTGGTCAGTCCTCAAGAGAACAAATGGAACGCATAAGGGCTAATGGAATCAACCATCGTATCCCAAATGACACTTCATCATCATATTACCTTGCTCTCAAAGTCCCAAAGGTGCTTTTTCAAGAGGCAACTGGACTTTCTGGTTTTTTCTTTGAAGACCTTTCATTTCTCATCCAAGAAGCTTCTTCAGCTCTGACTGGATGGTGGGGAATGGAAGGATTTGCAAACAGCTGGTCATTTGCATTCTTTAAGCCAGTCGTTAAGGCCACCTGAAGGTTTATCTTTGTCATCAGAGTCACCTGAATAGTGCAAATGGGTGTGGAGCCTTCTTGGAACTATTGAAAGAACTGTGTTGTAGATTAGAGACAGATGCTGAACAACAAAGAGAACAATAAATGAAGCAACATTGTCATTCCATACATTGCAGGAAGATCAGAAAAGCTCAGGAGGATCTTCAGCCAGTACAACATACAAGCATACTTCAAACCCAAAAATATACTAAGGCAGAAGTTTGTCCACCCCAAGGATAAAACACCCAGACACAAACTGAGCAATGTGGTATATGCAGTACAATGCAGTGAGCCATGTGCAGATCTGTATATTGTGGAAACAAAACAACCACTTCATAAATGCATGGCACAACATAGGAGAACAAGTCCATCAGGACTAGATTCAGCAGTCCATCTGCATTTAAAAGACACAGGCCACTCTTTTGAAGACAGCAAAGTCCACATTTTGGACAGAGAGGACCACTGGTTTGAAAAAGGGGTCAAAGAGGCCATCTATGTCAAAACTGAAGAGCCCTCTCTCAACGAGGGGGAGGGATATGACATCATCTATCCCCAGTCTATAACACAGTTCTTTCAACAGTTGACTCCATACCCATTTGCACTACTCAGGTGACTCTAACGACACAGATAAACCTCTAGGCGGTTTTAACAACTTGCTAAAAGAATGCAAATGACCAGCTGTTTGCAAGGAGTATAAATCCTTCCATTCCCCACCATCCTGGAGAAGCTTCTTGGATGAGAAGTGAAACATCTTCAAAGAAAAACTGGAAAGTCCAGTTGCCACTTGAAAAAGCACCTTTGGGACAGCTATGACCTGGATGACCGAGAAGCTCCACAAATGTTGCTCTCAAAGACAGCTGCATATGCTTGGCAAGAGAAATTAAGCCAGCTCTGATTGATAACTAAGGAAGGGCCTTCAGAACACCTTAAGAACAAGCAAAGTATTTTGCTGCTATCTGAGTGGTCACTCTTTGTCTTTCACACTCAAGCCTTTTTCCCATCTCCAAATATGGATTTTGGGGTTTTTAAAAAAAAAATTTATCAGTAGAAGATTTTAGAAAGATTTTTAAAAATGACAGAAACATAGAAGAAGATTTTTTTTAAAAAAAAGTTATAAAAGATTAAAAGAAAAGTAGGAAGAAAGAAGGTATCCAAAGAAGCTACTTCCAATCCTCTTGGCAGCTGTTACAAACATTACCATCTCCACCCTGCCATATTGCATATCATAGTTCCATTCTTCTCATATACAAACCTTTAAAGGAATAAATCCTGAAATCAGCAGTTTATTTTTATCCATTTTCAGCAAAAAGGCTATAAAGGGTTTCCAGTCTTTTATAAAAGTAATTATAGTTCCTTCTTTGGTCAAACAAATCAGTTTAGCCATTTCTGCAAGCTCAGCCATCTTCACAATCCATCCCTCCATTATTGGTGTTTCAGTAGCCTTCCATCTTTGTGCATATAATAGCCCTTGCTGCAGTTACCTTTTCTAGTTAAGTGTCCATAAGTCTTAATAAAAAAAATTCTGGTTTCATCTGAAAGTTAATTTTTAAAAGTCTTTGCATCACCTTCTATATTTGTATCCAGTCTCTTTTCCCTTTTTCAAAAGTGCACCATTCATGATAAAATGTCCCTTCCTCTTTTCACATTTCCAACAGTGATTAGAAATACTTTAATGCATCTTAGACAATTTCCCTGGTGTCATATATCAACAGCAGACCATTTTTTAAAAGTTTTATTTTCAATGGTAGGAAAACGTGAATTTCAGACCTTTTAACCATACAAGAAAGAAAGAAAGACACCTTCTCTTCCACTGATCCATTTTCCAGCCTTGGCAAACTATTTGGAAGAAATACTTCGGCTTTTATGCCATCACAACCTTACAACACATATATTTTTGTAGTTTTTCTTGCGAGCCTGAAAACGTGCTACTGTTTGAAGCAGGGGTCTCCAACCTTGTCAACTTTAAGCCTGGAGGACTCCAGCTGCAGCCGCCCCCTCCGCTGCCGGTGGGCACACGACCGCCAAACAGCTGATTCAAACAGCCGCTGCCGCCGCCCGCCGCTGACCCACGCCGCATCCGCATTCTGACAGCCGTCAGACCACCCCCTGGCCCCACTGATTCTTCTCTGGTGGCCCAGTGGACTCAGGAGATCCGGATTAGTGAGGCTGCTGCTGCCGCCGCCCCCTCAGCTGCCGGTGTACACACGACCGCCAAACAGCTATTCAAGCAGCGATTCTAACAGCCGCCACCGCCCACTCTACTTCCTCCTCCATACCCAAAGGTCTTTTTAAATCTCCCACCAATCTCCACCATAAACATAGTGGATCACAGCATCCACAATTGCTATCCCTGCTTACTCCATTTTCACATCACTTCCTTCTCTGCACCTCCAGTATCCCTACTCCAAATTTATTCCAGTGTAAGTGAAAGAGAGTGAAATAGTAATTGAGAAAGATTGTTTTAGAAAAGATACTTCCTCAATTATCGAATAATTATAAAATTATTCAATAATTAAAATAATTATAAAATTATTCAATAATTAAAATAGAAATAATAAGAAAGATACTTCTTCATTACTTATCACATAATTTATTTAAAATAATAATATTAAATATATCTATCTATCTATCACTATGCCAGCCAAAAAATCCAACTCTGATAAAAACTTAGAAGCAAGAATAATAGCTACAATTGAACTAAACTTGGAAAAAAGAATACTTGCTATTGAACAAAACCTAGAAAAAAGAATACTAGCCATTGAACAAAACTTAGAAAAAAAATCCTATCAGTTATAGAACAAAGCTTCACCAATCTGATAAAACAATTTACAACACAAAAAAATGATTTCTCGACTGATCTAAATCTCTTCCCAACTCATCTACCTTTACATAATACTGATCCTTCAACCCTACCTAAACAACAATTTACTACTGACCAACTAATTAGAGATGCCTTAGAGTGAGGCCAAAAATAATAATGCAATATTATTTGGTCTAGATAACACAAATGAATCCGATATCACCAAAATTCAAAACTTAATTGGAAATTATAATTCATCATCCATCTCCCCAAATGAAATTATTTCAGTCTCCAGAGATGGTCCTGAATATAAAAACAGTGACGGATCAATAGCACCAAGATTCTGCAGAGTCATCTGCATAAACGAGAACAGCAAACGTAAGTTCATATATACCATCAACTCTATTGCTAAATCTAATCCTGCCTACAGTAAACTTAGATCACGCCCTGATCTATCTTTCCTGCAGCGGATACGTTCTCGTGAACTCCGCACTGAGCTTAAACGAAGACAAGATAATGGTGAATCAAACCTATATATTGATTACCGTGCCAATTGCATTAAAATTAAATCCTTCAATCAAAATTCACCACCAAACCCCCCATCACCCATAACATCCAACCAGCCATCCCAACAACCAATCAAGTACCCATCAGCCAACCATCCATCGAAACTGTCATCCAATCAGCCATCGAACAAACCATTCAACCAGCCATCCGTACAGCTATCCAACAAACTATTCAACCAGCCATCCGTTCATCCATCCAACCAACCTTCCAACCAGCCTTTCAACCATCCATCCAACAAACCTTATCAACAAACAGTCTAGTACCCAACATCCAAGCACTCACTACCCAAAACTTCCATCCACCCATCCAACCTCCAATACAACCACCAGTTACACATATCCTCAACCAACTAACATTCAAAACTAGGTATGCACGCCTCTTACCTCTTTAACACCTCTTTCTACAGATTTTAAATGTAAATTGATGAATGCAAGAAGTATTCTTAACAAATTACCTGAATTTATCCTCCTGCTAAACAGTGGTACATTTGACATTATATTTATTTGCGAAACATGGCTAATCTCTTCCATCCCTGATTCCATCATTTTAAACAAAGAATATCAAGTTCACCGTTCAGATCGTGAAAACCGAAGAGGTGGTGGAGTGGCTATTTTCTATAAAAAGTCACTTAATCTAAAAAACATACAAGTTGCCCACAAACTTTCTCTTCCTGAAACTATTGTATGTGATCTATCATCTAATACCGCACTTGATTCATTCTATGCTACAGAGCCCCCGACTACGATATTACTCATGCTAATATTTTAACCTCATTACTAACTTGGGCTGCCTCTTGCCCATATCCACTCATCTTCCTGGGTGACCTAAATTTACCTCTCATCAACTGGATAACTAACGAAAGTACAACTGATCCAATCCACACAACAATATACAACGCTGTTACTAACCTAGGTCTTGAACAACTTGTAACCAATAATACAAGACTAAACAACTGCCTTGACCTCATCTTCTGCAACAATAACAATACCATTTATGGACTACAAATAAGAGAACCCTTTTCCAACAGTGATCATTGCATGATTGACTTCCATCTTAATATACGTTGTGACTTTAACCATCATATCAATAGCATTCCCATTTACAACTTCAAAAAAGCCAATTATGACTCTATAAACAATGATCTTTCATTTCTAGACTGGCAAAATCTGTTCTCAACCTGTATAACTGCTGAAGACCACTATAGAGTTTTTCTACTCGAAATCAACAGAGTCATCGAACTATATGTACCACTAACTACCATCAAGATTAGGAAAAGCAAACTACCCATATCAATAAAAAAGCTTCAATCTAAAAAGATCCTCTGGAAAAGAAACAAAAGGGCTATGTAGCTAATTTTAAAAACGCTACAGAACTATATGCAACCAAATAAAAACTGAATGCACAAATTACCACACCAAGCAAGAAGAGGATCTTCTGCACAAATTCCAGTCGTGCCTTCTATAATTTTGTCAACAACAAGCTTAAAACTCTAGACGCATGCCACCTCTAAAAGATCCTGATGGCAATGAATACAATGCTGAAGAATCTAGAGCAAACCTCTTTAATAAATTCTTTGCATCAGTTTTTGTCAACAGTGATGGCACTCATCCAACATTCCAAATTTGTACAATCAATGAGCATGACAACTTAACAATTGTTGATTTTACAGAAGAAAATGTTGGTAAAGCTCTAAGTAAATTGAAGCCATCTCTATCCATTGGACCTGATGGTCTTTGTGCTTACTTTTTAAAAACTCTCTAGTAATCTAGCAGAACCCTAAGTATAATCTTTAATATAGGCTTTAGAACCAGTTCCCTTCCCAGTCTCTGGTCGCTAGCCACAGTCATTCCAGTTTTCAAAAAAGGCGACCCCAGCTTAGTTGATAATTATAGACCTATCTCCCTATGTTGCGTCGCCTGCAAGGTTATGGAATCCATCATCAACCAATCCATTACCTTACACTTAGAAATGCACAACCTTCTCTCAAATAAACAATTTGGCTTCAGGAAAAATTATCATGCAATCTACAACTTCTCTACTGTAAAACCTATGGACTACTAATCTTGATCTAGGTAAATCAATAGATGCAATATACATAGACTTCTGCAAAGCTTTTGACTCAGTAGTACATGATAAACTTCTCCTAAAATTAAAATCCTATGGCATTTCAGGACCCTTACACCACTGGATATCTGCTTTTTTGTCAAACAGACAACAAATAGTTAAAATTGGTAATGCTCTTTCAAATCCTGTTCCTGTCAAGAGTGGTGTTCCTCAAGGCAGCGTTCTTGGACCTACTCTCTTTATAATATATATAAATGATCTTTGTATTGATATTTCAAGTAACTGTGTTCTCTTTGCTGATGATGTCAAACTTTTCAACACCACTGACAATGCATCCACAATTCAAAAGGACCTTGATCATCTATCTGCCTGGTCTAAAATTTGGCAACTACAAATTTCAACCAGTAAATGCTCAGTCTTGCACATTGGAAGAAAGAACCCAATCACAAAGTACATGCTTGATGGACATTGCCTCGCAGATGACCCCACCCTGTCAAAGACCTTGGGTTTTTTACATCTAACGATTTAAGTCCCAAAGCCCACTGCAACTACATAGCTAAGAAGGCTCTAAGAGTTGTCAACTTAATTTTACGTAGCTTCTTTTCAAAAAACACCATGCTACTGACCAGAGCATATAAAACATTTGTTAGGCCAATTCTTGATTACTGCTCTCCTGTCTGGAACCCTTACCATATATCTGACATCAACACAGTTGGCGTGTCCAAAGGTATTTTACGAGAAGAATTCTCCATTCCTCTGAAACTAATAAAATACCTTATTCCACCAGACTTGATATCTTGGGTCTAGAAAACTTGGAACTTGTCGCCTTGACTGGATCTGGGTTTAGCATATAAAATCATCCGTTGTAATGTCCTTCCTGTCAATGACTTTTTTAGTTTCAATAACAATATCACAAGAGCTACAAACAGATTCAAACTCAATGTCAACCGTTCCAGTTTAGATTGCAGAAAACACGATTTCTGTAACAGAATTGTATATACTTGGAATGCATTACCTGACTCTGTGGTTTCTTCTCATAACCCCAAAGGTTTCACTCAAAAACTGTCCACGGTTGACCTCACCACTTTCCTAAGAGGACTCTAAAGGGGCGTGCATAAGAGCACAAACGTGCCTACCGTTCCTGTCCTACTGTTTCTTTCCCTATGTATATACACGTTTTTAGTACCTCATTTCTCCTCATATATACGTTCATATATTTATAACCTTTTATGTAACGCTTGTATATATTGTTATGACAAATAAAAATAAATAAAATAAATAAAATAAAATAAACTCCCAGAATACCCCAGCCAGCACAGCTGGCTGGGGAATTCTGGAAATTGAAGTCCTCCAGGCTTAAAGTTGACAAGGTTGGAGATCCCTGGTTTGAAGGATCTCACTCTTTAATGTGACTCTTAAAGCTGACACAACTTTTGTTCATGCTCACATGGAAATGGGAAAAACAAACCAGTAACTTTAATGAATAGGAAAGAGGGACTTTACTTTAACCAAAGCACTTCCAAAGAATTTTACAAGTGTCCCAAAGATGCTTTTCTCCCCCCACCCCCCCAAAAAAGGCAACTGGATTTTCTTGGCTTTTTCCTTTGAAAACATTTTGTTTCTCATTCCAGAAATATCTTCAGTTCACCAATGTCCAGTTTTATCCTAAGTAGGCCAGTTCTCTCCATGCAAGGTAGAATCTCTAATCCAGAAAATAACTTGGAAGCCAATTGAAGTAATTGAGAAATGGTAGAAAATAAATGCAGGATTTTAGAAACCAGGAGACAGTGAGTTCTAATATTGCCTTAGGCATCAAAGTCAGAGGCATGAAAGGGCCTCTGGTGGCTCAACAGACTAAGTAGTCTGTTATTAACACAGCTGCTTGCAATTACTGCAAGTTAAAGTCCCACCAGGCCCAAGGTTGACTCAGCCTTCCATCCTTTATAAGGTAGGTAAAATAAGGACCCAGATTGTTGGGGGCAATTTATTTATTTATTTATTAGATTTTTATACCGCCCTTCTCCCGAAGGACTCAGGGCGGTTTACAGCCAAATAAAACCACAATAGATAAATACAAAATAAAACAATAATTAAAAAACTTATTAAATATGGCCGCAAATTTAAAATACATTTAAAACAGTAAAACCCACATTAAAATTTAAAACCAGATAATAAACTTCTAAAAAATCTATGCCAGTCCTGCGCGAATAAATAAAAGTGTCTTCAGCTCGCGGCGAAAGGTCCAAAGGTCAGGAAGTTGACGAAGTCCTGGGGGAAGTTCGTTCCAGAGGGTGGGAGCCCCCACAGAGAAGGCCCTTCCCCTGGGGGCCGCCAGCCGACATTGCTTGGCTGATGGTACCCTGAGGAGTCCCTCTCTGTGAGAGCGCACGGGTCGGTGAGAGGCAAATGGTGGCAGTAGGCGGTCCCGTAAGTAACCCGGTTCTAAGCCATGGAGCGCTTTGAAGGTGGTAACCAACACCTTAAATGCACCCGAAAGACCACAGGCAGCCAGTGCAGCTTGCGCAGGAGTGGTGTTACATGGGAGCCACAAAGTCAATAAAAGTTGACTTTGTATATAATATACAAATGGATGAAGACTATTGCTTAACCCAATGTAAGCCGCCCTGAGTCTTTGGAGAAGGGCGGGATATAAATTCAAATTTAAAAAAAAGAAGCTGAGTGACTTTGGGCCAGTCATTCTTTTTCAGGCCATGCACGTCACACAGGATTGTTTTTGTGGAGAAAATAGGAAGAGGGAGTATTAGGTATGTTTGCTGCTTTGAAATACTAATAAAGGTGAGAATCCAGCCAACTAATAAAGGAAAAATCCAACCAACAAATAAAGTTCACTGCTTGAATATTGTCTATGCCAAGGAACTGTCTTGGATTCAAAAGTCACTGAACTCATCTTATCAACTCTCTTCTATTTGTCAGTCGTAAAGAAATTGTGAGGTTGAAAGGCATGATGAAATCAGTTTTAAGTATAACACAGCAATAAGGAGTGACTAGCAAAGTGTAAAAGACCTAGTGACACTATCGTAATGACACTAGTAAGCTTTTGGTGAAGACCGGGATGTTGACAATAACTTGTCAACATCACTCTACAAAGGAAGAAATCAGTGCTGGGTTTTCTAAATACAGTAAAAAAAAACAAACGTGATGTCTGGAAATATTAACACATGCCACATACCATCAAGAGGAAGGGAAGTCCTTATCCCCCCCTCTCAATTTTTCTTCTCTTCACTGACCTTATTTGCAAGCTTGATTTTGGTGAACACTTCCTAAAGTCAATTCCCAGGGGCAAAACGAGGTAAGGAAGGTGGGTGATTATCCAACTATCTGCCAGATATACCTATCAAATTATTCATTTCTCAGACTGCTTAAGGTAATTTAAATTCACAGCTTTTCAAACCACTGACAAGGCTTGCACACTGTGAAGAAAATGAATATTGTTAAGGGTTAAATGGACAGCTTCACACTTTAAATGCATTATAAATTCACCACAGGCTGTCTCTTCATGTGTGCTGCCTTCCCCGCCCCTCATTCTTTCTTATTATTTTACTTTTATAATCAAGGGGTTTTTTGTAATTGTAAGCTACAACGACATTTTGCATGACAAGAATAAAATTCAAACAAAAGTGGTCAAACATTAAAAAAAAAATGGGTACATGTACTACATTAAACACAAATTGAGGGACAAACAGGAGATTTTTTTAGTTTTATAATAGTATAACTACATAAAAGTCAAAATGTATGTAACTGAATCCGTAAAGATCTGTATATGATATAATATAGTTGGTAGGATGTGAACTATAGCATGTTAGTTTGCAAGATAGTCTCTATATCACAGAATCCATTTGCATAGTGTAAGTATCCTTGGCAGACAACTGAACTTCGGTTGCTTTTGTGGTACACCAGCCAAAATACACCACAACTGACCAGTATTGTCTTTATCTGTAATACAGAATGCTATATGTTCATGGTTCCGGTAATCTAAATTACTCTTGCTGAATCTAAGCATTATGAGGAAGCTCGCTTGAGTAAAATTATGATCAGTATCTGTAGAACCATAGATATTGCAAAGATGGATGTGGAAGAATATGATGTTGAATGTTTGTCTAATTTATTAGCCAACACAAGGTGGCTACTAACATGTACAAACACTAACCAAAATAAGATCAAAATGATATGAAACAAACAAAAAACAACAACAAAAAAACAAATCCTGGAAGTACAAACCCACCCACCATAAACAACCACATAATCCTCAGCTGATTATCTGACTTCCTGTTGTGATCTACCAGCAACCTGCAGAGCTGGCAGCGGAGTCAAACAGTGAGGAGGCTGGGGAGGATAATGGGCTAGTCCTGGAGTCAGGGAAAGGCCTGGATCTGCATCGGAGGCAGAGGGCTCTCCAGAGCCTCCAGAGGCGGACAGCAGAGAGGCAGAGGAACAGGAGGAGCCTGTTCCTAGTGCATGCATGCAAAGAGCTGCCAGAAGGCAAGAGCAGCTAAAGCAAAAAGGACGACTCGGGAGAAAGGCCAGGAGATGATTGGCCCCTCCCATAAGGCTTAAAAGAGCAGCAATGGCTCTCGGGCTCTTAGTAGGAAAGCAACATTGCTACATTAGTTTCTATTTGGCGTCTCTTGTTTCTGAACTTCGTGGGGCTTTGCCAAGAAAAGCCTTTGGCAGGGTGCCAAAGAAGACAAAGATTTGTGATAAGGCCGAAGGACTTTTTCTGAAGGATTTGTTTTGGAATTAATTTGGACTAAGCTGAGAATGAAGTAATTCTCAGTTGTTCTAATCAATATGTTTGCTTAGGACTGATTGTGTCTGATAATAACTACTTGGGCCTAGGTCACAACACTTCCAAGCTCAGGAACATAGGAGGAATAACTGATAAAGACCATGAATGAATGAATGAATGAACAAACGAATGAACGAATGAATGAAATACAAAAAAATATACATGTTATGTGTTTATCTATATGAAACTAAGAATAAATGGAAGACATAATAGATCTGAATAAAAGTAATCCACCCTTGAGGACTGAAGTTGATTAATGCATCAAAGGAATAAGTTTCTCGTGTCTTTCATTTCTTTAATATACTGTTGGATACTTTCCCTCTGCACTTTGCATAATGGGAGTTGCTTTCTCCCAAAAGGCATAGAATGATGAGTTTGTAGTATATAGTATGTACACAAGAAAAAATAAGAGAAATTCTGGGAGTGAATTATGGAGTTCCTGCAATTGCTAAAATGAATGTCAGAAAATACGTATTGATGTTGTTTAGGTTGTTTTGGGTGGATATGAAAATAGGAATACACTGATTGATGATAGCTGTACTTTACAATTCATTGACTGGTGATACGTTTATGCTTTAGGACAAACAGAATGAATTCAGTTCAGGATGACAAACATATTTTGTGAAATAATATGAAAAAAAATAGAACAGTATGGAAAGGCCATTTGGAAACCCATGAATAATTGAGAATGATGACTCTCTGGTGAATACCTGCTGAGAAAAATGTCTGTTTCAGATATGTGGCTTTAGCATAACTTTATTCACACATACAAATATCAATGGAATGACATAAAACTAAAACTGTGTTTGATTTGATTGTTCATGAAGAAAGATTGAGAGATTTAGAGAAGAGGACCAAGGTCACAAGAAATTCTAAATAGACTATTAGTTTGGCTGCATTGCTTAGAGACAGACATTCTGGTTCCAATTACTGTCGTAAATCAAGGACTGCCTTTAAATTTTTTTTTTAATTTTTTTTATTTATATTTATATCCCACCCTTTTCCGAAGACTCAGGGCGGCTTACAGTGTATAAGGCAATAGTCTCATTCTATTTTGTATATTTACAAAGTCAACTTATTGCCCCCCCAACAATCTGGGTCCTCATTTTACCTACCTTATAAAGGATGGAAGGCTGAGTCAACCTTGGGCCGGGCTTGAACCTGCAGTAATTGCAGGCTATTGTGTTCTAATAACAGGCTCCTAACAGCCTGAGCTATCCAAATGGGTGCTGAATGAACATGGATTGAATATAAAACAAATGGCCAACATAGAAGTGGTTTGTTCATACAAAAGGAATGAATGAGGAAGAAGTCTCATAACAATATAGAGGAAGAATGAATATGTCAAACGGAAAGAGAAGACCAAGATAGTTCTGGCTGGCTGTGATTTAGAAAAAGAGAAGTTAGAAGTTTAAAGAACAAAAGGCAGTATATAAACAAGGTTATTGACCTGATGGAAGCTTGGTTGGCTTGCAAGGAATTGAGGTATGGAAATGGATAATGAATGGTACTGTTGTAAATTGGCTTTAAATATATTTTAATTAAGTTGAATTAATTAATTAATTAATTAATTAAACTGGCTTTAAATATATTTTAATTAAATTGAAGACTACTTCAGCTTCAATCACAATACACGAGCACACAATAGATTTAAGCTTAATGTTTTATTTTTATTTATTTAATTTTGTCATAACAATATACACAAGGATAACAAGCATAACACAAAAGATTATATAATATATAAACATATATATGGGGAGAAACAAGGTAGTATAAGCATATATATATATATATATAGGGAAGAAACAATAGGACAGGAACAGTAGGCACATTTGTGCTCTTATGTACCGCTCCAATCTTGATTGCAGAAAATATGACTTCAGCAACAGAGTTGTTAATGCCTGGAATGCACTACCAGACTCTGTGGTCTCTTCCCAAAATCCCCAAAGCTTTAACCAAAAACTATCTACTATTGACCTCACCCCATTCCTAAGAGGTCTGTAAGGGGCGTGCATAAGAGCACCAACGTGCCTACCGTTCCTGTCCAAATGTTCCCTTTGATTGTATCCAATTTCATATAGTTATTACATACTTATGATTATATATATGCTTATATATCGTATAGTTATTTCATGCTTATGCTTATATATACTGTTGTGACAAATAAAATAAATAAATAAAAATAAATATTTCCTTTGCTTTATGTTTCTCATGTCTTTAATGTCTTTGATGTACTGCTGGTTACTCCTTTTCTGCATTTTGCGTTATGTTGGCTACTCCTAAAGGGCATACAGGTCATAAGTATATATGACTGCAAGAAAACAAGTGAAATTCAGGGAAGGAATTATGGAGTCACCATGTCTATTTATTTACAGATTGACCAAGGGATATATGCATGTGAGTGATAGTGAATTATTGATCAGTTTGTAGCCTGCCTGGTTTCTTATGTTTCAATAATATCCTAAAATTTGACACGTTGGGCTTTTTCAGACACGTTGGGAAGTACAGACAGACAGAGAGACCTCAAAATGGTAGAACGAAATATATCAGACAGCAAAAGTATTGGTAGTTTTCTATATCCCACTCCAATAGTAAATTAAGCTTAAATGTACAATAAGGAGACATTCAATATAAATCCTCTTAACACCCTGAGAATTACATAGAAAATAGAAGCCTCTTTCACTTTGAAAGAAAATGCTTGAAAAATTGCAAAACAGATTTTGGCTGAAACACATTGTGTCCACTCCAGATCTATAGAGTATTTGATGGCTCAAATGTTTGACATTTCTCACTGTGCTGAAAAAAAAAATATAACGCATGAGTTTTGATTTCAACAAACCTGTATCCCTAAATACCTCAGAAATATAAAGACTGTTTTGATTTAAAGTCAAAGAAGAGATTAATGACACAATGGCTTATTGACTCTTGTACACTATATAGTCCAATAAATGCCACTCCGTAAATCATAGCCCAGGGCCTCTGTTTCTTATATCTTTCGCCCAAAGGAAGCATGAAGGAAGACTGTGTATGAAATGTGTAGATGGAAATCCAGATTCATTGCTGGGTTTCAGAACACCTTATGTGTGCAGTAGTCAATTTCTCTTGAACTTATTAATGAAGGCTGAGGTAAAGAATCCTTTCTGAGGAGAGTTACCAACAGATCAGAATTAGAAATAGGAATATGATTTGTTTAATGAACCACTTTCTGCTTCTCTCTTAAGCCCTAAAGGGATAGAATTAAACAAGACATTAACAGTGGTCTAACCAAAAATATAAGTGTGTATGATGAATGACAGCTAACTGCTTACCAGTGTTCAGACCTTGTCATTTGTGGCAATTGACAATTTTTGCTAAGTTCAAACACCAACCAATTAAACTAGCCCTGAAGGAGTTTTTGAAAAGAAAACATTGCTCTAGATAACAAAAGACCAAGTATAATTTCACTGTAGTTTTAGAAATTAAAATACTATTGTCGATAATATGCTGTTTTTCTCCTTAGAGTAGTACAAAGAGGTTCTTAATTTTTTTTCGGAAAAAGTTTTTTTTTAAAAAAATATTACTTATTTCTTAAGAGGTTTTACTGAAATTAATGGTGTGTTTTTTTTTACAAAATACACCACACCCATACACCCGCACCCGCACAAACATAACAGTGGAGGAAAAATATATAAAAATCTCCAAAAACAAAACAAACAGCAAACAACAACAAAGGAACATATTTCAAATGTACTATCATAGGACATTCCCAAAGGTGCTTTTTCAAGAGGCAACTGGACTTTCTAGTTTTTCTTTGAAGACTTTTTCCTTCTCATCCAAAAAGCTTCCTCAGCTCATCTTTTTGGGTGAGAAATGAAACGCCTTCAAAGAAAAACCAGAAAGTCCAGTTGTCCCTTGAAAAAGCACCTTTGGGATAACCGTGACCTGGATGACTGAGAATCTCTATAGACATTTATCAGAGGAAAGAAATAATAATTATTAATTGTGTGATGGAAAGGAAAGAAAGGGCCAGTGTAGTGTAATGTATTGTAGTGATGAAGGAATCAAGCTAAAAATCAGGAGACGGTGAATTCTAGTTCTGCCTGAAGTGCAAAGCCAGCTGAGTGACTTTGGGCAGTCATTCTCACTCTCAGGCCTAGGAAGCAGGCAACAGAAAGTCACTTTCCTCAGAAACTCCAGGAACTAGTTTAGACAGTTGCCAGAGGTTAAAATTGACCAAACTCACATTTAAAATAAAACATAATCTAATCTGCTGCACAGTGTTATTATTTAATAGAGGTTTTTTTGAACTGCAGCTGTATTGCTTTGCAAGGGTGGCATTAGACACAGAAAAACAAGACAGTGGATGTTTTTATTTATTTTCTCACTGTATACAGTAATGTTCTTTGCATTTACTCAGTGTCAGGTTTCTTACTCCTTTACTTCCTCCATGTTGTTATTTCCCTCCCCCATTTCTGGGTTTGACAAGAGAAACAGAGACAGAGTGAAAAGAAAGAAAGAAAGAAAGAAAGAAAGAAAGAAAGAAAGAAAGAAAGAAAGAAAGAAAGAAAGAAAGAAAGAAAGAAAGAAAGAAAAAAAGAAAAAAAGAAAAAAGGAAGGGATTAGAATTTAGTAGTGTAATGTGTTCAGCATGGCTTGACTTCTTCCTAGAATGGGCCCAACTGAACCCCTACTGCCTCTCTATTGGAGGAAAAACATCTGGGAAGATCAGAGCTTCTTCACTGACAGGCAGTCTTCTTTTTCCCCACTAGCTGAAGTCATGGCTGTCCCGCACCAAATGAGAAACTGAGTGCCCTTCCATAACCATAATCCCCAACATCTACGTATAGACCAAGTTGACCAATGGGATAGCTGTCTTAAAATCTCACCACAACAGCCCTGGTGGCTGAATGTAATCTGGATTGCCATGAGGAGAGATTGCATTCCAGAGGAGACAGTGAAATTTAGATGGTTTGGTTAGGAGGCAGAAGGTCAAGATAGCTCTTTCCTAGAAGTTCTCAGAGTGTATCTTTAATGATGCAAGAGAGCCAGTTTGGTCTGGTGGGTTAAAGCACTGACCAGAACATGGAGACTATGAGTTCTAGTTCCACCTTAGCCATAAAAGTCAGCCTGGGTGACTTTGGGCCAGTCAGTTTCTCTCCGCTCAATTCACCTAACAAGTTTGTTGTTGAGGAGAAAGGTGTGTTAGTTATGTTCGCCACATTGAATTATTTGTAAAAATAATAAAGGTGGGATACAATTAAATACATAAAATTGCTTTAATTTTGTAAGGTTTCTGCCATAGATGAGGAAAATGAAGGAAATGGCTTAGAAGTAACTCAACGTGTCTTTCTCGGTGGGCTCTGACAGGTCAGTTTATCAGGCCTTATGACAAATAAGTGAACTTATTTTCCTCTTTCTGTCATTCCAATGGCTGGCTCATTGCACAGCAGAACAACAGCCATACCAAGCCATTAATACCCACACACCACACAGAGAAAACACATTGAGGTGTGTTTTTTTTACATTTTTTATTTTTTACCAATAGATAAAATTGCCTTTCAGAAATGATTAATCCATACATCTCTTGAAAAGTTAGAAATAGTACTACTTTTTCAATTTCTCAAAATAATTATCCTAGGACCATTCCAAGCCTGATACAAGATTTCAAAAATAGCACATTTCTAAAGTTTGGATACATAATTTAACATGACGTTGGCACATTTAAGACTAAAAAGTTTCCCTGTAATCCAATTTTTATATATTACAATATTATCCTCAAAGAACATCAATGATTCACAAGAACAAATCATATGAGTCAATGACACCCACATTTTTACATCACCAACAGAGAAAAATTGTTTTCCATGCTTTCAAATATATTCTTTGGGGTATCCAGTATACTCAAAATAAGATCTTTTGATGCATCAGTTTTAATTTTAAATCTATTGAAGCTAATTTAGCATTATTTAAGACCCACAACTTTCATGTTCCATTATTGGGTGTTCCAGTTCTTTAATCCATGAACCATTTATCAAAGTTAATTGGTAACATTTACTTTAAAAATGTTACTAAGGATACAGAAAGGATGTAGGCTAAATTTCAAACGTTGACTCCAACACAGTCAAAGCACCAAATTAAATCATGCTTGAGTTGATTATATTACCACTGTTGTGAATTAGATACAGTAAACTTTGATTTATGGCCTCTGACCTATTACTTGCTGTTTATATGTACACTGTGAGCTTATGCACTGGGGAAAAATTCATTGTATGTCCAATCACGCTTGGCCAATAAAGAATTCTATTCTATTCTGTTCTGTTCTGTTCTGTTCTGTTCTGTTCTGTTCTGTTCCGATCCGTTCCGTTCCGTTCCGTTCCGTTCCGTTCCATTCTATTCTATTCTTTATTCCATTTGAAGTCTAGAAAAATCTTGAATACATAGTCATCAATTTATGACTGGTCAATTAATGACTATATGAAGATATTCAGACCCCCCTACCCCCGCCAGACTATTAATGATCCATTTTCAAAATGATGATAGTTGCACCCATCTGGAGTAATGTGATTGTATTTTGGGTGCTTTGCAACCAGCTCATGTTTACGGCGCTTTGCAGAATTCCATGGTGATATAACTGCAATTATGAATCCGCCCCGCCTATTTCTGGCATTTACTTCCACTTTCTTACAAAAAACAACCATTGGAGAAAATTGATTTGTTTAATGATCAAATTGTTCATTTAACTACAGCCACAAAAATGTTGAAAAATGAGATTTGGTCACATGCTGTCTCAACTTACCGCTGTAATAACTTAATGATTGTAATTCTGTGCTCAATTATGGTCATAAGTGAAGGACTACTTGTAATCATTATGGAAAAATTGATTTAAAGTATATATTTCGAATTCTGATCATAGCTTCCAAAACAACATTTTATCCCGTTTTAAAGTAGATTTTTTGTCTACTGTTTTAAAGTTAAATATACATAAACTTCAACATCAAAACTGAATATCCCCAGCCCCAAATTTTTTTGACGTTCCAGCCAGGGGTGAAATCTAAAAATTTTCCCTACCGGTTCTGTGGGCGTGGCTTAATTGGTGGGTGTGGCTTGGTGGTCAGATGGCTTGGTGGGCATGGCCAATAACAATAAATAATAAAAATAATAAACAAAGTATAAAAAAACAATAAGAGGTACCAAAAACCAACTTTCACACTTTACACACACACAACACAACTGATTCACACACAATGTAAAAGCAGCTGCACTTCACATTTCACATAGCCACAAAAAGCTCAAAAACCAACTTTCACACTTTACACACACACAACTGACTCACACACAATGTAAAAGCAGCTGCACTTCACACTTCACACAGCCACAAAAAGCTCAAAAACCAACTTTCACACTTTACACACACACAACTGACTCACACACAGTGTAAAAGCAGCTGCACTTCACACTTCACACAGCCACAAAAAAGCTCAAAAACCAACTTTCACACTTTACACACACACAACAGACACACACACAATACAGCTTTCTGAGATTTTGTGTATTTATGTAGTTAGAGTGAAACACTACAGAAACACACCAAATCTCAGAAAGCCGCACAAATATTTTATTTTATTTTATTTTATTTTATTTTATTTTATTTTATTTTATTTTATTTTATTTTATTTTATTTTATTTTATTTTATATTTTATTATTTTATTTTATTTTATTTTATTTTTTATTTTATTTTATTATTTTATTTTATTATTTTATTTTATTTTATTTTATATTTTATTTTATTTTATTTTATTATTTTATTTTATTTTATTTTATTTTATTTTATTTTATTGTATTGTATTGTATTGTATTGTATTGTATTGTATTTTGTTATTTTATTTTATTTTATTTTATTATTTTATTATTTTATTTTATTTTATTTTATTTTATTTTATTTTATTTTATTTTATTTTATTTTATTTTATTTTATTTTATTTTATTTTATTTTATTTTATTGTGGACTTCAAATCCCAGAGTTCCTCAGCTAGTAAAGCCAGCCAGTTGAACACCGAGGAAATAGATTAGCTGAGCGATTGATGCTGTCTGGCTGAAACTGAAACTGCTTTCGGGCTGTGGCCATGCGTTCCTCAGTAATCAGGTAAGTGTCATAGAATCTCTACATGAAAACATGTTTTCTACAAGTAAGAGTACAAGTAAGATTCTGCTGTTTTTTACTTTTAAAGGCCTGTTTCGGCTGAAGCAAAACCGGCTTTTAAAAGTAAAAAAAAACAAACCTCTGCAGATGGTGCGGCTCAGCAGAGGCAGGGGGGCGGGGCCAGGGATTTTTGCTACCGGTCCTCCAAACCAGCAGCCGCCATCGCTACCGGATCGCGCGATCCCGTCCTATCCGGGACCATTTCACCCCTGGTTCCAGCCCTAAACAACCCTGACCCGGCATCACAAATTTCATTCTCCTGACAGGAGATATGGTCAATTTTTAAAAACAGTAACCAACACCATTTTCTAGCATGAAATTTAACTTTGAATCCCAGCTTATCTTTTAGCATTTGGGTTGCTCACCCCGGGGTCCATTTTAAAATTTTGGCTGTAAAAAAAATTGGCCTCCCAATCCCCCAGGTTCCTGACCCTGGATTCCGGAATTTTCTTTGCCGGGAAGCAAATATGGCCGATTTTTAAAAAGATCAACTAGCACCACCCCGAATATGGTGCTGGCATCTATTTTAGCATTTGGGTTGAAAAGTGTTATAGCCATCGAGCCCCACGTATCCTTGGAATTAGGAATTTTCTTCACCAGGGACCAAATATATTTGATTTTTAAAAACAATAAGTAGCTCCATTTCTAAGTATGAAATTCATGTTGTGGTCCTCTAGCAGCCTGCGGGCCTGACACGAGTCAGACAGTGAGGAGGCTGGGAGGACAATGGGCCAGTCCTGGAGTCAGGGGAAGGCCCAGACCAGGGCTCTGCATCGGAGGCAGAGATGGGGCCAGGGCCATCTGGGAGTGGTGTGCAGACTCCAGAACTTCCAGAGGCGGACAGTAGAGAGGCAGAGGAACAGGAGAAGTCTGTTCCTAGTGTACGATGCGCAGAGCTGCCAGAAAACAAGAGCAGCTGAAGAAAAAGGACATCTGGGGAGTAAGGCCAGAAGATGATTGGCCACTCCCATAAGGCTTAAAAGAGCAGCAATGAGCTGTTGGGTTCTTAGGAAAGCAACGTTGATTTCCATGCTTCTTGTCAGTGTCTCTTGAACTTTGTGGGGTTTTTGCCAAGAAAAGCCTTTGGCAGGTTGCCAAAGACATCAAAGGTTGTTGATAAGGCTGAAGGACTTGTTATTAAGAATTTTGTTTTGGACTAAGCTGAGAATGAATTAATTCTCAGCTGTTTTAATAAAATAAGTTTGTTGGGGACTGAATGGTGTTTAGTAATCACTACTTGGGCCTTGGTCACAACAATTCCACCCAAATCTGGTCCCGACATCTGTTTTAGCATTTGGGTTTGCAAATTTTTTTGGACTACCAGCTCCCTTCATCCCTGACCCACGCATCAGGAATTTTCTTTGCCAGGGACCAAATATGGTCAATTTTTAAAAACAGCAAGCAGCAGCACCATTCTTAAGTATGAAATTCCACCCCAAATCTGGTCCCAGCATCCATTTTATCATTTGGGTGGAAAAAGGTTTTGGCCTCTGGGAGCCCCATGTCCCTGATCCAGGCATCAGGAATTTTCTTTGCTGAGAACTTAATATTATCAATTTTTAAAAAAGGGAAATCAGCACTAATTTTAAGTATGAAACTCCACTCAGAATCTGATCCCAGTGTCCGTTTTAGCATTTGGCATTTCAACCCAACCTGAAATCCCTGACCCTGATATCAGGAATTTTATTCACCAGGCACCAGACATGACTGATCTTTGAAATCAGCAACTAGCAGCATTTTTAAGCATCAAATTCAACCTAGAATCTCATCCAGGCATCTGTTTTACAATTTGGGCAAAAAAAAAAATAACAAAAAAATTGGCCTCCCAGATACCAATAGCAATAGCACTTAGACTTATATACCGCTTCACAGTGCTTTACAGCCGTCTCTAAGCGATTTACGAAGTCAGCATATTTCCCCCAATAATCTGGGTCCTCATCCCTGCATCGCTGAACCTTGCATTAGGAATTTTCTTCGCCAGGGATCAAATATGTTTTAAAAAAACAGCAAGCAGCACCATTTTAAAGAATTAATTCCATCCTGAATATTCTACGCTGGACATCAGACATGGTCAATTTTTGAAAACAGCAACCAGCCCCATTTTAAGAATGAAATTCCACCCCGAATGATGTCTCAGTGTCCCGTTTTAGCATTTGGGTTGAAAAAACTTTTTGGTGTCCTGCCCACCTCCCCCTCATGTCCCTGACCCAGGCATCAGGAATTTTCTTCGCTGGGGACCAAATTTGGTAGATTATTAGAAAGAGCAACCAGCACCATTTTTTTTAGCATCAAACCAACCCAGACTTCTCATGCAGGCATCAATTTTAGCATTCTGGTAAAAATAAATGGTGTCCTGCCCCCACCCCTCCCTCCCCGGTGTCCTTGACCCCAACATCAGAATTTTCTTCGCCTTGCATCAAATATGGTTGATTTTTATAAACAGCAACCAGGTCCAATTCCACTCAGATTTGAGGCGATATTTCATGCTTGAAAATGATGTTTTTTGCTGTTTTAAAAAATCGACCATGTCTGGTGCTGGCCAAAAAAAATTTCCTGATTCTGATGACATAGATTTTTAACTGGGATTGGATATAGCAGCCTGGGAACAGTTGTGTTGTTGGACAGGGGCAAGAATTTACCCCGTCTTCTTCCTTGCGCTAACTCTAAACCATCCATAATTCTTTTTTTTCCTCTTACGTAATTTCAGTTTCAGGTTGGCATCCCTCCTTGAAATGCTATGGGATTTTGTCCTTTAAAAAGTTCACTGTAACTCTCTCTGAGTGCCTTCATAATGTGCAGAAACAGTTCTTTCCCTGAAGACTTTCAGATGCACATTGAACATTTCTGTAGAAATTTCTGTTGAAAAAGAAAAAAACAAAAAACTGGTTGGCACGCAAACAGAATCTGAGAAAATTCTCAAAGGAGCCCCATCAAATTTTTAGAAGAATGCAATTGCTTCAGCATTTGAAGAATGGATATTTCACTCACCAATCACTTCTCTAAGTGCTTTTCAAAAGCTTTGTGCTGCCCAAATTATGTTAATAATTTAACATAATATTTGTTCTTTTGGCAGCTAAAGGTTTTAATACATACAACAAAGTCAATAATCTTGGCGCCACACCAGAGCATAAAACAAAATTCACGAGCCAGCAATAGCCACCAAAACTTACTCACAAGCCGAAAGAAAAGCAAAAAATGTATCCAAGGAGTAAAATTAGAATCAGTGTCTACTCTAGTTGGTTAAGTTTTTAACAGGAAACCTTTAGTTTGCCTATGAAATTCTCAGAGGGGGAAAAAGAAAAGCAGACATTCATTGCAAGAGCAATTAAGTTCAGCTACAGATCATCAAGTGCAGACCAAAAAAAAAATATGATAGTATTTTAATAGCAAAAGGATGTGTTGAGAAGGGAGCAGAATCTATCCCCCCCAATAGTTATTTCTCCATGCACTTTTCTTACTACTAAGCATATTTCTGGAAGGAAAGTCAAATTAGGTACGAATGCTATTTTGACAACAAAATACAGACTGTTGAGCCATGGGGGATGATAGTACACTTCAGGTCCTTTATCTATTTTTCTTTTTATTCTTAAAAATGGCTTCATTCCCAATTTCATACAGGACTGGGTTTAAACAAATTGGCTTGCCATCATCACATCTCACTGAACCATAAACTGCAGAGGCTGACAGATATAATAGAATGTTTTCCTATTAAACCAGCAAGGCAGAGCACAGTATACTAAGAATCCTACACCCGATGCCACATTTGCTACGCATTCTTGCAGGGTTATCCTTCTCATATTCCTTTTTAGTGAAAGGAGCCTTACCTCATCTGAGAACCAATTTACAGCCTAAATTGTGCCGTGGTGACGCAGTGGTTAGAATGCAGTACTGCAGGCTACCTTCTGCTGACTGCCTGCAATTTGGCAGTTTGAATCTCACCAGGCTCCAGGTTGATTCAGCCTTCCATCCTTCTGAGGTTGGGTAAAATGAGGAGCCAGATTGTTGAGGGCAATATGCTGACTCGGTAAACCACTTAGAGAGGGCTGTAAAGCATTATGAAGCTGTATAAAGGTTTAAGTGCCATTGCTGTTGCTAAAGATGATAATGATGATGTCTTCCAACAAAACTGATGCTCAAGGGGTAAAAAACTGAAACAAATATTACATATTGAAACAAATTAAATAAAATGCAATAAAACTCCATAATAAAGGATGACTCTTAAGGAGTTTTGGCTATAAAAAAAATACATTGAAAGACTATACTAGTACGTGAGTGAAAACTAATTAGATCTCTAGAATGGGCCAACACACAAAAAATCTTTATTGTCAGGGAACAACATATGTACAATGAAATTGGTTGAGCTCCTCAGTGCACACCCCCCAACACAATACAACTCACAGTGAATACAAAAAATCCCTAACTCAATAAATCATATTAACAAAACATCCAGTCCTATTACGCCAGTGTGAACATGTTACACATTGCGCCAGCCCTGCAGTCCGTCATACTGCATAGTTGTGATGTTATTTTGATATTATAAATAGATCTCTGCAAGTATACACGTCTTCAGAAAAACCTCTTGTAGATTTAACGTCCAAGCAACCTTAACATTAGACAGGGTTTTTTTGTGTGTGTTAATCTAAACCTATAAACCTCCAGATGTTGTCAAATCAACTCTCATCAGTTCTGGTTATCACAGTGAGGAAAAATGAGAGCTGGAATCAGGAACATCTAGAGAACGAAAACAAATAGATATTCTCCACTGGTACATTTGCTGGTAATATTCCCAGAGATGTGAAAAAAAGAACATAGAATAACAGAGTTAGAAAGGACCTTTGGAGGTCTTCTAGTCCAAATCCCTTCTTGAGCCGGATACCATTTCTGATATATGGCTATCTAATTTCTTTTTGAAAGCCCCCAGTGATGGAACTTCTGAAGCCAAGCCATTCCATTGGTTAATTGCTCTCACCATTAGGAAATTTCTCCTTAGCTCTATGCTGCTTCTCTCCTTGGTTAGTTTCCATCCATTGTTAGTTTCCATCCATTGTTAGTTTCCTAGGTTCCATCCAACCTAGGAGTAAGGAAAAAAATTCTGACAGTAAGAACAATTAATCAATGGAATAACTTGCTTCCTAGAATTGTGGGTGCTCCATCACTGGAGGCTTTCAAAAATAGACTGGACAACCAGTTGTCTGGGATGGTATAAGGCAGTGATGGCTAACCTTTTCCAAACCGAGTGCCCAAAGCGCACATGCGTGGTGCCTGAACTCCCCCAAATCCAATTAATTTTGCGTGTGCAACTCCCCACATGTGCCTCCATCCTCGCACCTGTGTGCCATCCTGCGTGTGCCCCCATGCATGCACACATGGCCCTGCGCATGTACCCCGCCCACCTGTGCATGCACGGCAGAAACCCAGAGACCAGCTGGCTGGCGGGAGGCACTCGCGCATGCCCAGCAGAGCCAAGCTGGGGTGATGGCTCACGTACCCACAGAGAGGGCACTGTGTGCCACCTCTGCACGCATGCCATAGGTTCACCATCACGGGTATAAGGTCTCCTGCCTTGTGCAGGGGTTGGACTAGAAAACCTCTTAGGTCTTTTCAGCCCTATTATTCTATGTTCTATGTTATATTTATTACCAGGAAAGGTAAGGATTAGCAACAGTCACACTCTAAGAACCCAAGGACTTACATATTACATATATTCTCTTTTGTTTGAAGGATTAGCAACCTTGAGTTATTTACCAATCCAGTAGACTTTAAATTTATTATTCAATAAATAAATGCTTATATAATTGTAAATATTTTTTGAAATGTCTATCCAAGGCAGCTCCAGGTAACAAGAGGCCTAGAAATTTTTGATAATCTCTTGCATGGTCTTGCAATCTCTGAAAAAGATGAGAAAATATATACCATTTTCGCATGCTTTTGGGGGGCTTCAGAGGCTGCTTGAGTGCAGGACCATTTTGTGCAACTTCCATAGGGACCAGAGACTGGGCATAGCATCAAAAAGGACATAGCGTGTCACCTATGACACACATATGTTCATCATTATTGCAGCAGCCAATGGGGTGAAAAAAAAAAGTCAAGATGGCAGTTACAGCAACATGTTCAAAAACCTGTCCCTTTGTACGTCCATGAGACATTATATATATGTTCAAGCTAGGTGAGATAATAATATATTTTTTTTTAATTTCTTCCCATGGGCATCAGAGATAGCAGTAGAATGGTTTCCCTCAAAATACACTTTAATATTGACATTATTTATTAAGTATTTGGGTCAGAGTTGTTGTTAACCTTAGATGCTATTTTTTTTCCTTTCTAGAATAATGAATAAATAAAGACAATATATATCAAGGGAAATAAGTAAGAAATTATCAGCTAGTTATATTAGCCAGCCAGGATTTATGCAGTGACAACAAAACCATTGTACTATATAGATTTGATTATGTCACTGAGGGCAAATAATTCTTCTGAAGGACAATGGCTTATTTTCCCCCTCCCCCTCAATGAATGTTCAAAGAATTAAACCCTAATAGTTTTGTTTCAGCTCTAAACAGTTTTAAAAATTCAGAAACAAAGCCATGTCAAAAGGATTGTGAGGAAGATTACCACATTCAAATGACACATCATAGGACTCAAAACACAGTTAAGAGCACAGATTCTATTTTTGCATCATGCTCAGGCCTATTTACCTGTAACATGTATCAATCTTTGATCTTCAAGAAATTGTGTGATCAAAGTATTCACCATTTTGGATGGCAATCTGTCCTAAAACCATTTGATTATAGTTCTGGAAGGAGAAGAAATCTGGCATATATGGCTTTGAACCTGTGTCACTTCAGGAAATCAGTGTACTTTAGATTAATCAGCATTTCTTTGAACTTAATTTCAGTCTTGTTGCATGCTTCTGAACAGCCATCAGTATCTAAAGGGCTATTTCAAATCCATTTTCAGTGCCAGTAGTTTGCAAGTAGACTAAAAAACAGGAAGAAAACAGATTTTGTTAAAAAAAAAAAGTGGAGAAAGGGGAAAAAGGTGTTGTTGAGCAAAACTAGTCTTCCCAGACTTCCTTAATTCAATTAATCAGACTTCAATTGCAACAATACATGAGCACACAATAGATTTAAGCTTAATGTTAACCGCTCCAATTTCGATTGCAGAAAATATGACTTCAGTAACAAAGTTGTTAATGTTTGGAAAAAACTACCTGATTCTGTCTCTTCCCATAATCCCCAAAGCTTCAACCAAAAACTGTCTACTATTGACCTCACCCCATTTCTAAGAGGTCTGTAAGGGGCATGCATAAGAGCATAAGCGTGCCTTCCGTTCCTGTCCTATTGTTTCCTTTCATTATATCCAATTAATATAGTTAGTACATACTCATACTTATATATATGCTTATATATTGTATAGTTATTACATGCTTATGCTTATATATACTGTGTGACAAAATAAATAAATAAATAAAAATAAATAATAAATAAATAAATTATCTGGTAGCCAGTTGTCAGCTTGCTTAATTGGCAATGTGTCTTCCTCACCTAATACTGGGAATTTGTAATTATAATAAAATAATAGGAATGTAGCTGCAGTAGATAACCAATACCCATGCACACACATTCACATCAGAAATACCCAGTGTTTAAAACCCAGTATTTTTGTGGTGGGACAGAATTTGATGTAAACCAAGTTTCAGGTCCTAGTAAAAAACGACTGTCCTGTAGATTTTCTCTTTTCCAATATTTTGAGATTGGAAATGTAACAGATAAATAATTGACTATGGGTCTATCATTTCCTTATTTCCTAAAGAAATACAGCTGCTGTATTCAAAACTAATTTGGCAAGGCCAGCTTCTTAGACTGAAGTTTTACCTGTCATTCAAATGCTTGGAGACAACTTTTATACTTTCCCCGATTTTGCACTCTTCTAAAAGTAGAGACTCTATGCAAAACTGCCCAATTCACAGAGCAATTGGATATGTAGTTCAGAAAGCAGCCCAGCTCACTTGGTGATGACTCCAGTGGTAATTTATCCTAATTTGGTCCCAATTCCTGAATGTTACTAGGAAATCCTAGAGCTTCATTAGCTCATTATTCAGCAGGGAGAAAATGTAACAGTGTGGGTGTGTTAGGAATGGAACAGAATATGCAGAAAGCATTAGATAATTATGAGATGATGAAACTCCAAATTTCATAGAAACCAATGCAGGGATTTTCAAGTTGTAGAATTGAGTTGTAGCATTTGAAAGTCCTCAAAACCTTCCTGCTTTCCATGTGAACAGGTGAAGCTTATATGAAACCTGGGGTCATTAACAGGGAATGAAATATGGCTCATTTCAGATGGTCTGTTGCAGGCTTAACCAAATTACACACCCCACAGTGGTTAATACTCTTTTCCAAAATATTTCTGGTAAGGTTGGGCATCAGCTTCTAACACAGAGTAAAATGGGATAATTTGGAATGGTTAATAATTCACTTGTGGCATATGGAGGTGTCTAATGCATCCTGTTCCTGATTCAAATTCTACTGTAGAGCTTCGGCTCTGACGTGCAATTCAGAACCTCAGTAGCATAATGAGAAGAATTTTTAAAGTAAGACCTTTAGTGCTTCCTAGCATAATAAAATATATGGGTAGGAAGGGACAATATCATATTTAGTGACTAAGAAATCTTCCCTTAAATCAAAGTGACTTCTACTATTAAGGGTTGCTCCAATCCTAGCATCTTGGATATTTTTTTTTAAATTTGCATTTATATCCCACCCTTCTCCGAAGACTCAGGACGGTTTACACTATGTTAGCAATAGTCTTCATCCTATTTGTATATTTATATACAAAGTCAACTTATTGCCCCCAACAATTTGGGTCCTCAGATTTCTGGTGGAGAAATGGAGATATTCTTAATTTAAGTTTTCACTTCTCTACTTCCTACTTTTTAGGAGAAAATGCCTATGTTTCCTATCTAGCTTACTAGTTTAAGGACTAAAATACCTTTGATGGAAAAGAGGAATATGCTAACGCCTTAGTTTTCTCTCCCACTCTCTGCAGGCCAGCTCCAATCCTTTCCTGAAGGGGATTTTTAAAAAATTCTTTTGCATCCCACTTTTCTTTGCAATGACCCTGTCTATCCAGAGAGTTCTAAGCAACCATCAGTGTTCCAGTTGTATCTGCAGCTGGGAGCCAGAGCAAAAAGATATGCCAGATAATCAGCCAAATGTTGGAAATGTCACCAGTTACCAGGATCTTATTATCATATGTAGTGGACATGCTCAGAAGCTAAAATTTTTTGGAATAAAATATAAGTATGGTTAGAAGAAATGACCCAACAACACACTGATTTAAAACCGGAGGTGTTCCTATTGGGTATCCTCCCAGAAAAAAACCAGTAAAGAAAATATTTATTTGATTATAGCAGCAGCAAGAATTGTTTTTGCACAAAACTGGAACACAGAGAAAATACCCCTGGAAGGAGAAGTTGCTAAAAAAATTTTAGATTGTGCAGAAATGAATAGATTAACTTTGATGATCAAAGAAAGAGAGGATTCAAAATTTTTAAAGATATGGGATCAATTTCACCATTGGTTAGAAAAAAGATATAGCTAAGCAATCGATAGTTATGTAAGAAAATTGTATAATTAGACTATTCTACTTGTGAAAAAATTGTAATAGATTAAATTGAAATGAAGAAAGAAGAAAACACCGAGTTGTCACATGGAAGGAATGACTGATGTATTAAATGTTTGTTTGTTTATAAATATATGTGTGTATATATAAAAGGAATGCCAGATAAGGGAGAACAGTGTGAGAATGAGTGAGTGAGTGAATGAGAGTGAGTGAAAGAGAGAATCTGACATACAGTATGTGCCAGCACCAAGAATTTGTATCCAGAGCAATTACCAAGACCTTTAATGATGAACAGCCTTAGATGATACACAGATAGTCCTTGACTTATGACCACAATTGAGCCCAAAATTTCTGTTGTGGAGTTAGACTTTTGTTAAGTGAGTTTTGCCAGATTTTACAACCTTTTGTGCCACAGTTAAGTGAATCGCTGAAATTGTTAAATTAGTAAGACATTTGTTAAGTGAATCTGGTGTCAGGCCTGGAAACCATACTAGACTTTAGGTTTCCAGACCCTGCCACATTTTTCCCCTGCGGGGAAGAAGGGGGGCTGAGGGGTATGGTAACATTCTTCAAACGGTCAAGGTCGGATGGTGTTCACATCTGCAGGAAGAGTGGCGAGAAGATATTCAAATGAACTGGGAGAACGTGGGACCATGTGACCATCAAAGGGGTCAGGGGGGTGGGACTCTTGGGGTTTGTATAACTGGGAAAAGAATCCGGAAGTTCAGTTTTGGAATTTCACTCATCGTGTGCCAGTTTCCTCATGCTAGTAAAGAACTCTGAAAAACAATGGCTTCTGAGTTTTTTTTATGCAGAAGAGGTTTTTCTGGAACCTTGACATTATTCCTTGACATCTGGCTTCTGCATTGAGTTTTCTTGTCAGAAGGTTGCAAAGAAAGATCACATGGGATACTGCAACTGTTATAACTATGAGTCAGTTGCCAAGCACCTGAATTTTGATCACGTGACCATGGGAATGCTGCAACAGTTGTAAGTGTGAAAAATTGTCATAAGTCATTTTCTTCAGTGCCGTTGTAACTTCAAATGGTCACTCAATGAACTGTTGTTAAGTTGAGAACTACCTGTATACATATGTGCACACATAGACTCAGATACACACACACTGATAACAAGAAGCCATATCAAGAGAGATCAATAGAATGGATCTGGTACTTCAGCATAGATACTGGTAGTTTTGGAGTACAGATAGATAAGAATTATGTAAATCTAAGCTCAAAAATGGATAGGTAAAGAATAGAACAAATTGTCAAGCTAAGGAGATAAACCAATGTTAGGCTTCAGTAATAATTACTCTGAATTTTAAAACATAGGACATCAGTAGAGGTTGCCAATCTAATAAAAAAGACAAAACAAAATTGACTCAAAACCTATTTAGATATGGATGAATCTATTCAGTGTTGCATTTTCCCCATGCTCTCCCTTAAATTAATTTTGTCTCATTTCCCCCCCAAATTAATCTTTTTAAAAAATAGGAAAAAGTGAATTGTGAAGTCTGGATATTTTTTAAAAAATATGTGTTTTTCTTCATATAACTTCTTCCAAATTATAGTTTCTAAAGTGTATTTTGATAACTATCAACTAGATCCTGATGAGAGCTTTGTGGGAACTTTTGGGGTAAGTGTGAACAGAAGGGTCAGTGACCATGCTCTCTCAAATTGTGTGGAAGGTACAGATTAGTGGATGAATGGGTGCTAAATGAGCAATGAGACTCCAGGTATGTAATGGAAAAGAACTGGACTGGGGCGCCCAACAGCCTGAAATTAACCCATCCCAAATGCTCTTGAAAGCCTATATTTGTTCTCCTGCATTATGCTAGAATATTCCCACTGCTGGTGAAAAGGCTAGACCCATGAGGCAAACTCTATGGCATGCGTGCCAGAGGTGGCACGCAAAGCCCTCTCTGTGGGCATGCACGCCATCTCATCTGGTCTTCATGGGCGCTGGAGTGCCAGAAGATGGCCTGAAAACACCTGAAATACAGCCAAAAAAATGTTTTTCTAACCGTTTTCAGGCTGTTTTTTGGGTGTTTTTTAGGCCAAAAACAGCCCAAAAAACAGCCTGAAAATGGCCCGAAATGGCCAAAAAAGGGGCATGTGCACGCTGGCCAGTTGGTCTTTGGGTTTCCGGCGCTGCAGTGCACACACAAGTATGTGCATGCATGCATGTTCTGATTTGGGCACTTGGTGCCAGAAAGGTCCACCGTCATTGGGCTAGACTATACACATGGACAGGTAGTCCTCGATTTACAACAGTTTGTTTAGTGATGGTTAAAAGTTACAACGGTACTGAAAAGAGGGACTTATGACCATTTTTCACTGTTATGATCTTTGCAGCATCCCCATGAACATGTGATCAAAATTCAGATGCTTGGCGACTAGTTCATATTGATGACGGTTGCAGTGTTCCGGGGTCACGTGATCCCTTTTGCAAACTCCTTACAAGCAAAACCAATGGGGAAGTCAGATTCACTTAACAAGTGAGTTACTAGCTTATCAACTGAAGTAGGAAAGGCCATAAACCGGGCACCATTCACTTAACAAATTTCTCATTTAACAACAAAAATTACTAGCTTATCAACTGAAGTAGGAAAGGCCATAAACCGGGCACCACTCACTTAACAAATTTCTCATTTAACAACAGAAATGTTGGGCTCAATTGTGGTTGTAAATTGAGGACTTCCTATCCTTAACTAGGTGCCACAACTCGATCCTGACCAGACCCACAAAAATATTTTCAGATTGATACTTCTAATTTCCCAGGCAGGGAATGATTAAAAATATCCTACCTTTGCCCTCACTAACTCAAGCTGCTTGAAGTAGCATTATACAGTCTGGGAATAAATTATACATTTGTGGATGGCATTTCTGCTCTAAATAATTCAGTTACTTTAAATTCTGTCTAAATACTCTTTTCACCTATAATTTATGAAAAAAGAACGCTCTTGATAGACAAAAAAAAAAAAAAGAAGAAGAAGAAGAAAGAAAAGAAAGAAAAACCCTACCAGAAATAAGCTGAAAAATCAGAAAGATGTGGGGTGTTGTTTTTGAGAGAAAGTGAAGAAGGAAACAGCACCACATGCCAAATGCATTCCTAATTTATTCAGTGTTACAAAATCCTGTCAGCAGAGGTTGAACATTTTGAGATGAATGAGGTACATGATTCATATATTTAATAGCTTGTTTACAAAGTGCTCGTACCCATCTAATTTGCACAATGGATCTCCCTCCCCCCCCCAGCTCCCTCTGCGGTTGCGGCTTCTTGACAACTTTGCTGAAAGTGACAGTTGAATATTGCAGGCTTTGGGCAAATAGGCACTTTAATCTCTCTCCATCTTGGCCTTATGTGGAAGAAGACAAAGGCTGGGAAATGGAAACCATTTTTAAATAAGAAAACTATGGGGAAATGTCTGGAGTCAAAGTCTTGGGCAGTCTTCTGCCACAAATTAATGCTTCTTCGCAACTCAATGGCAATTCCACATTCTATATATTGTCATGTAGAAGCTATGATTGAAGGTTGGGGGGGGGGGCAACTATGGCCCCTTTAGGACCTGTGGACTTCAACTCCCAGAATTCCTGAGTCAGTTGAATAGCAATATAGTTGATATTCCTGAGTCAGGAATTCTGGGAGTTGAAGTCTACAAGTTGTAAAGGGGCCATAGTTGCTTACCCCGATTTAAATAAATTTAAAGTGCCAAAGTATACAGCACTGAGTCAGTCTCTCTCTCATTGTCAGTCTCTCTCTCACTTAAGATGATCAAGATGAAATGCACCTGAGCTGTTACAAAAGTCAAGACTGTCTTTACCTCTTCGCAAAGCCCTTTAGCTTTTCTAGATATGCCATCCATACAAAGAATGGAGTAAAAAGGATGGAGGCTTTGATTGTATGGTAACGGCCACTATCTTGACTTTTTGGATTCCCCCTGCAAATATTTCTGGCCAAGTTGCTGTTTGCTTTGTTGCTCTAATGCTAAAGCCATGCATTTTTTTACATTTGAGATAGACTGGCCCAGACAGGGAAGTGAATGGATTAACTAATTGACTTAATTTAATGAAGATAGAAATTGAGTGAGCCTTAGTTGTAATTAATGAAATACATTTGATTTGATTACTTGTCACATATTTAATAACTTTCCTATCCACAGAGGCATGCACTGTGCTAGAATTCAGGTTGTATGTACTTCTAAAATATCAAAATTGTCAAAGCAGTTGTAGCATGTGGAATGGCAAGGAATGACTGAAAAAGAAACAATGACTGTTTTGGGGCTGCGCAACTGAAGCATAAATCTAATTGTTTATAAAGGAGATGTCAGTAAAACCATTAATTTCAGATTTATTAGGAACACAAACGTATTTTTCATTTAAAAATATTGGTGCTATAGAACATCATCAGAGAGTGACACATTAATAAAATAATGGGCTTAATGATTTGGGCCCAGGGATTTAAGTAAAATTTTAGTTTGTAGGGAGATGAAAATATCCCTTTCCCTTCCCTTGGGGAAGAAATGCTATAGTTTTAGAAGTGTGTTACAATATTAGTATTGAATAATGTCTCTCTCCTTATTCTCTTATTTTCTGCCACAGGGAACAAAACTATGCTTGATATAGAATTTGTTTAGGTTGGGAATATTTTGTTCCAGGAAAATACATAATTAAACAACCTGTGCAAATCTGTGTATCTTTGATATTTATGATAAAATTACAGTCATCATAATTCGTGATAGTAGCTATAGCAATGCCAAAACAATGGAGGATTCTCACTGTACTTTAAAAACCATAAAATGCCAATTTAAAATGGCAAAAATCAATTGAAGAATATCAGCAGGGTAGTCCTGCAAAAACAGTAGGCCCTCCCACTCCTGATCCTTGGCAACTGGCATTTAACAAACTACTGCTATACTTATCTTTAGCAGACAGTGCCAGATTTCATATTTCATAATATTTCATTATTGTATTTTAGAACTGATATTGATTTCAGTTAATGCACCATGTGAAGAACTATTACATTTTATCCATTAACTTCATTAATGAACCATGTTTTTGCCATTACAAATGCACAATAATACATAAACTCCCATACTTCTATTTTCTTTCTAAAACTCCTTCCTTCCTTCCTTCCTTCCTTCCTTCCTTCCTTCCTTCCTTCCTTCCTTCCCAGTGTCTAAAGATTTCTTGATATACTTGCAATACCACTATCACCAACAGACCTGATACTTAAGATGCGAAATTATGCTGCAGAGACTTGTGAGTTCGATCTGATGCTTGCAGATTTTCTAAGGCCTTGTTTTACTTTATTTACCTTTCAAATTAATCTTCCAAAGTCTTGACAAACATTCCCTATGCTAAGAATATAAATTTATTACCACAAAGTAATCTCCAAATTCTCTCAGCTTGCTGTACTCCTTTCCAATTTTTTTCCAAGTTCCAATGAGATACCAGCCTAGTAAGCATTTCAACGCCTGAACACGGGGATCTAAATCTAAATCCATCCTCAGTAGTAGCCAGACACTGAGAAATCCTTTGTGTTAGAAATAACTTTTCCAGTGGAATCACTGAAGCTAAACTAGATTTTGATAATAAGAATCTTATTATCCGATATGAATCATCATGTGAATCTTGGTGCTTGGTGATTGCTCAGAAGTTGAACTAGCTGCATAAATTTTTTTTTAAATGGTTCAGTTTTGTAACCACATAATTCTAGTTGGCCACAATTAACAGACAAACATTCTACTCTGGAAAACAGAATTTACAGTGAGTCAAAATGAGATCTTCTTTCTTGTGTGTGAGGTTCTCAAATTTTTTTGCAGTAAGCCTTGCTGAATAGGAAACAGATGCAACCATTAATCCCATATACTCAGAGGCTCCTATGAGAACCTCAGACAGCCATCATTCCAGGAAATGAACTTTTCACTTTTGGTGCTGAGGTAATACATCATGCGCTAATTATCTGTTCCTCAGTGGGCTTATTCCAAGGGGAGTTGCTGCTATGATGCATTACCAGCTCTGCAGGCCATTTTGGTTTATATAAATTACCAGATTTATTCTGGTATAAAATTCTGAGATTCATTCTCAGATTATGCAAAATTTCACAGCAGTCAGTTTAGCTTTGTCAAAGCACTTTGAATTTACTTTCTAAAGCAAGAATGCTCCTCACACTCCTAAGACCAAAGTGGTGTCACCATGTTGCTTTGTTTTGTTTGGCTTCTGAGCCCCTCATTCACATCATTGGTCTTCTTCCATTAGATGGTGATCAATGACGGAAAATGGGCCTATTAAGTCTGGTGTCCGATACCAGGAAGAGTCCAGTCAGGGACTGCTTTAACAACTTTATTAAGCAACGTGATAACAACAAGAGAACTCTGACTAACTAGAAAAACCCTTGACAGCTCTTATATACCGGCTGCCAGAAGGGCTGCACCAATGACAGGGCTCCAAATTTCCCGCCTTTCTTGTGGCGCGTCTCAACCAATCAGCGGACGCCTGGCTGTTGCCAGGCTAGAGACGCATCGTAACTCTGAGGACTTTACACCCTTCCCCTCCTGGACCGCGCATGCGTAATCAGCCAAGTATGTAGGCCGGCCCGCCCAGATCTTCTTAGTTCAGGGGCGGTAGCTGCCGGAGGAGGAGGAGGAGGAGTGGCTGAGTCTTCTGCTGGGAACGACAACTCCACCCCTAAAGGAGGCCTGGCCCGTGCGGGAACTTCGGAAACTTCAGGTACGTTTCTCGACGAGATCGATCCGCGTCTTGAGGGTTGGAGTCCCTCCCTGGCCTGCAAGTCCGGAAGGCCGGGTTCCCGAAACGGGCCGGCGTGGTCGTGGTTTCCTTCCAGGGCTGGTGGCCTGGGAGGTGTAGCTGGAGCGGCCAGCTCCGATGTTCCTGGGTAGTCCTGGTCATAGATGGGCCCCTCCGTGCTGGCTGTCCGCCGCCTGAGTTGATTTATATGGCGGCGCCACTCTCGTCCGTCGGCCAGCCGGACCCTGTAGGAATAGGGCCCGGTTATTTGTATAATGGTGCCTGGCACCCACTTGGGTGATGACCCAAAGTTCCGGATAAACACGGTGTCCCCTCCCTTGAACCCCCTAGTTGTGATTGAATTGTCTGGCCCCCGCTCTGTGTCATATTGGGGGTGTAGCCTATCCAGAGTCGTCCGCAAACGCCTCCCCATCAGTAACTCGGCCGGGCTGAGGTTGGTGACCGGGCACGGTGTCGAGTGTTGTGCCAGCAGGTACCGCAGATCTTGTCATGCCAATTCGTGGGTCCCATGCGACCCAACGCCTCCTTGGCCGATCTAACGGCCCGTTCTGCCCGCCATTCGCCGCCGGGTGGAACGGCGCTGCTGGTGCATGGCGAATGCCATGCTTGGCCAAGAACATCTGGAAGGGTGCCGATGCGAATTGGCCCGTTATCGGTAACCACAAGGTCTGGTAGCCCATGGGTCACGAACAATCGTTCTAGCACCCTAATGGTGGCTTCCGCGGTGGTAGATGACATGCATGCCAACTCCACCCACTTGGAGTAGGCGTCAACTACCACCAAGATTGACTGCCCTAAATATGGTCCCGCGTAATCCAGGTGGATTCGAGACCAGGGTGAGTGGGGGGCCTCCCATTCCCTGATGGGTACAGCTGAGGGCGCTGCCCGTGATTGCTGGCAGCTCAGACACCCAGCCACACATCGTTCGATGTCCTGGTCTACCTTTGGCCACCACACATAACTACGGGCCAAAGTCTTCATTCTAACAATGCCCGGGTGGGCCTCGTGGAGCGTCGTAAGAACGCTCCCCCTTAGCTCTTGTGGGACTACTATCCTATTCCCCCACAGGAGACAGCCCTTTAACGCTGACAGCTCATGTTGTCTGCGCCGGAACGGAAGGAATTCTTCTGGAACCGGGTCCCTTGGCCACCCCCTGCGCACCCAGTCCAGAACCTGAGACAGGATCCGGTCTGAGGCAGAGTGGTGCGCAATATCTGAAGAGGATATTGGGGACTGCCACTCATCAATGAGCAAGACTAGCTCTGCGGGTGCTGGGTCTACAACAGGGGTAGGTAGAGGGCACCGGCTCAGGGCATCAGCATGCCCGATCGCCTTCCCCGGCCGATAGAGTAGTTTGTAATTATAGGCGGCCAGAAACTCCACCCAGCGTGACATTCTGGGGGATAGGATTTGAGGGGACTGTTTGTCCCCGGCCAGCAGGCCAAGGAGCGGTTTATGGTCTGTAATCAGCGAAAAAAAACGGCCATAAATATAGTGGTGGAATCTTTTGATTCCTGCCACGGCCGCAAGAGCCTCTTTGTCCAATTGACTATAATTCCGCTCGGGCGCCGAGAGCGTCCTGGAATAATAGGCAATTGGCGCCTCAGCTCCGCCAGGCAGAACATGGCTCAGGACCGCGCCAATGCCAAAAGGGGAGGCATCACACGTCAGAGTGACCGGCAGGCGCGGATCATACTGGACAAGAACTGCCTGAGAGGTGAGGAGGCTCTTGACAGCCTCGAAGGAGGCAGCTGCCTCCTTCCCCCAACACCACGGCGTGCTAGCTGACAGCAACTTGTGCAGGGGCTCCGCAAGGGAGGCTTTATGCGGCAAGAAAACGGCATAAAAGTTTAGGAGCCCCAAAAAGGCCTGGAGCTCCGTTTTATTCGTGGGGACAGGGGCCCCACGTATAGCTTCAATCTTCGAAGGGGTAGGGTGAATCCCCCGAGAGTCCAACAGGAATCCCAGGAACTCCACCTGAGAGACTCCTATCTGACACTTCTGCCGCTTAAGCCTCAAGCCAGCGGTCCGAAACCGGGACAAGACAGCCCTCAACTTCGCGGCCAGGTCCTCAGGACCGGCAGCGGAAATGAGGACGTCGTCAAAATAAGGGACGACGCCCTCTAACCCTTGTAGCAACCTCTCCATTAAACACTGGAACAACCCGGGGGCTACACTGACGCCGAACTGGAGTCGGTTACACTTAAACGCCCCCCGGTGCGTAACAATGGTCTGTGCCAGCGCCGTGGCATCGTCCACCGGCAACTGCTGGTAGGCCTGCGCCAAGTCAAGCTTGGCGAAGATAGAGCCCTGTCCCAGGGAGTGGAGCAGATGCTGCACCACCGGAACAGGGTATGGGTTCGCCTGCAGCGCCTTGTTAATCGTGCCCTTGTAATCTGCACATATTCTAAGTGAGCCGTCCTGTTTAAGGGAGAGAACAATAGGGGTCTCCCATGGGGAATAATCCACTGGCTCAATAACCCCTTGAGAGAGAAGTTTATCCAACTCCAAGTCAACCTTATGCCTCAATGCGAGGGGCACCCTTCTCGACTTCAAACGGATAGGCGCAATGCTGGGATCCAGGTTAAACGAAACTGGAGAACCCGTATATCTCCCCAGGTGATCACTGAAGACATCGGCGAACTCCCGGGTGATGCCTTCCCAAGAACAGGGGGTAGTGGAGTGGACCCCTAGGACATTAAGTTTGAGGGCGGCAAACCAATCCAACCCCAAAAGAGTGGGCAGGCGCCCCCTAACCACAATGAGAGGCAGATACCCCGAGAACTCCCCATGGCGAATATGGAAGTCGCGGCACCCCAAAACCGGAATAGCCCCCCCCTGATAATCTTTTAGGGTGATGGGGCATGGCCACAATTGAGATTTCGAGAAATTTGGCAAAAGTCGTTTGACGGTGGACCAGGAAATTAAGGACTTGGAGGACCCAGTGTCCACTTCCATCTTGCAAGGAGAGCCTTCCAGGTTTACCGTGAGGTAAATCTTATTACCATGAGGGGCCGCCGATGCATGGCCAATGGTAAACAGTCTTCCGGCGGAGGCGGTCTTCCAAGTCATCTTCTTACGGGTTGCAGGTTCCGCTGGAGGGTCAGAAACCGGCAATGCGGCACGGCAGACGCGGGCGAGATGGCCCTTCTTCCCACACCGGCGGCAAGTGGCAGCCTTGAAACGGCAATCAGATCTGCCGTGGCTCCCTCCGCATCCCAAACAACTAGCGGGGGACGGTTTGGGCAGAGGCCACCCCTTCTTGGAAGTGGCCTTAAGACGGCGGACACCGCTGTCATCGTCAGAGGAATCCGACGGGTCCGAAGCGACATGAAGGACAGCTGAGCCTTTCCCGGAAATAGCGGGGGAAGGTTGGAATTTATGGATCTCCGTCGCAGACTTCTCAGCCATCTCAGCTGCTCGGGCTTCGTCAATCGCCGCGGCCAAAGTCACATCTGCGCGCGCCAGCAGCCGCCTTTGCAACCGCAGGTCGGCAACCCCGCTCACCAGCTGCTCTAGGAGGGCCTCATCTAGATCGTGGAACTCGCACTCTAAGGCGGCCGTGCGCAAAGAAGCCATATAGGTGTTAATCGATTCGCCCGGTTGCTGAATCCTTCACCGCTGCGTGTCTTCGGGCAATACGGGAGGAGTGGGGAGTAGTGGCTCGCAGCTTGCCTAGCAGAGTGTCCCATGGCACCTCAAACACAGGAATGGGAGCGGCCAGAGCTCTGGCCGTCCCAACATGTCTCTTCCACAAAGACTGAGGAAGTAGCCACGCTTCCTTTCAGCTGACAGCTCAGCGTAATCATTTGCCCGCAGGAAACATTCAAACGGTCGAGGAACGCTTGCCAAGTTTCAGCGTGAGGCTCGAAAGGAGCAAAAGACGGCTGGGTTGCCATCTATGAATCAATTCGATTGGAGGCGATAACCTTGCAGGTCCGACTTGACCCTCGTCGCCAGTATTAAGTCTGGTGTCCGATACCAGGAAGAGTCCAGTCAGGGACTGCTTTAACAACTTTATTAAGCAACGTGATAACAACAAGAGAACTCTGACTAACTAGAAAAACCCTTGACAGCTCTTATATACCGGCTGCCAGAAGGGCTGCACCAATGACAGGGCTCCAAATTTCCCGCCTTTCTTGTGGCGCGTCTCAACCAATCAGCGGACGCCTGGCTGTTGCCAGGCTAGAGACGCATCGTAACTCTGAGGACTTTACAGGGCCAGTTTTTGATAGGTTGAGGAATACCATGGAAGAAGGCTGATAGAATCCTTCCACAGTGCTGAGAAAACTTCCAAACTGGCCAACTTTAGTGAAAGCAAGCTAGCAAGATTTCACCCAGCACTGGCAGAAGAGCTAATGTAAGAGCTTTCTCTTTTGTACTGACCTGAAAGGCTTCAGATGGCCTTTCTTTCAGTAATTGAGATTAGGTCACCTCTAAGGCAGGGATGAAATCTAATTATTTTTGCTACTGGTTCTGTGGGTGTGGCTTGGTGGGCGTGGCTTGGTGGGGGTCATGTGACTGGGTGAGCATGGCTATGTAACCATGTGACTAGGGGATCAAAAGACAGAAACTCACTAACAATGTCCTGCTGGAGCAGGGTTGGACTAGATCAGGGGTCTCTAACCTTGGCAATTTTAAGCCTTGGTGAACTTCAACACCCAGAATTCCCTAGCCAGCTTTGCTGACTGGGAATTCTGGGAGCTGAAGTCCGCCAAGGCTTAAAATTGCCAAGGTTGGAGACCCCTGGACTAGATGATCTCCAGGTCCCTTCCAGCCCTGGATTATCCTCTGAAGCTACATCTAGTGCCAGGTTTGTCCGTCCTTCCTTCCTTCCTTCCTTCCTTCCTTCCTTCCTTCCTTCCTTCCTTCCTTCCTTCCTTCCTTCCCTGCCTCCCTCCCTCCTTTCAGGGAAGCCTTCTGGGAGCAAAAACGGACTCCCCCACCCCCATAAAAAAAAGGCTCCGACGATTGAGCACCACAGCTGTGATTCTCTGAGCCTTTTTTTACCTTTTAAAAGCATTTTTTTTACAACCTGTTCGGGCAATAGGTTGTAAAAAATACTTTTAAAAGGTAAAAAAAGGCTCTGACAATCACAGCTGTGACGCACGATCATCAAAGCCCTTTTTTTTTTTTGCCTTTTAAAAGCACGAAGTAACAACACCCGGGCGGATGGGTGGAACTTTGCTCCACCATCACTACCAGATTGCCGAACTACCTGCCATGATCGCTATCGAATCACGTGATCCGGTCCGATCCAGGAGCATTTCACCCCTGCTCTAATGCCCAAATAGGACCATATTGGTTGGAAACATGCAGAAGTGGTCATCCTGCAGTGCATAGACAATGGCTAAAATGATGATAATATATTATATATACAGTGCATTCAGAATGTATATATAAGATGCACCTTTCCCCCCTCCCCACAAAAGAGGGTGGAAATGTTGGTGAATCTTATACACTGAATACAGCCATTTTTGGCCTCCTGAAACCCCACCCCATGCGTCCAGTTTTAAGGAAAAATAGGCCCGTTTTTCACAAAAATGGGATGTGCAGGGGGTTTGGGAGGCCTGCAGAGTGCTCCTGGGAGCCAGGGAAAGCAAACACTTTTTTCTTCTTCTTTATCTCTTCAAAATCTTGGTGCGTCTTATAGTCTGAAAAATACGGTATTCATATCTCCTTCACTTTTTCCAGTTTTGTTAGGCTTCAGTTTGATTCTATGATTGTTGAAATTCATTTTTTTTCCTCATTAATCTACACTCAGTACCCCATCGTGACAAAGTGAAAACAGAAATTTAGAAATGTCTGTACATTTATTAAAAAGAAAAAAAACTGAACTTTCACATTGGCCTAAGTATTCAGACCCTTCACTCAGTACTTTGTTGAAGCGTCTTTGGCAGAAATTACAGCCTTGTGTCTTTTTGGGTTTGAGGCAACAGTCAGCCAAACCATATTATTACTATGGTTCATCGCAGAGTCAGCCAGAAGTTCAGAGTGGATTTGTCATTTTTGTCTATCAATTGAATCCTTCCCAAGGACTTGGGATAGGCAGATGTGGATATTTGATGGTGTTACAGATATCGATGCAGGATGCAAGCTGTTCCAAGTAAAGCCACCTTTACAATAGACTGATATTGAATTTGTCAATGCTGATGACATTCAAGTGGTGCTCCAATATTATTATTTTCTCTAGTGCTTTGCAAGTACACGGAGTGCTTGTTGTGTCTTGCCCGCCCTCAGAGCAGCCGGGGCCTTCTTACCTGCTCCCCAACACTGAGGAATGTATGCCTTCCGGCCCAAGTCCTGGCTCCATGCCCCCACAAACTGCAGAAGAAGGAGCATCTCCCTGCCCCAGCCCTGACTCCATGCCCAGGCAAACGGAGCAGCTAGACCCCTCCCCCTCATCCACAGCAGGTGAGCCTGAGGAGGGTTTACTCCCAAGAACAGCTGATTGGAGTGACCCTCGCATCAGAAGATTGGAGAGGCGGAGGCAACAGAGGGAAGGGAGGGGCAGGCCTTAATGAGTGCTGAGTCATGGAGCCACACCCCATGGCCTATATAAAGGAGCTACTTTCTGGCAGTCTCTGAGTCAGGCAAAAGTCAAACTTATCTTGCTGAAGTCACTTACTGGTCTCCTGCCTGCTCTGAGGACTTTGCTAGGACTTTGGGCAGAGCTGCAGAGGCAAGCCTGATTCGGATTTCCCGGACCCAGCCGTCAGCGGAGGAGTGGGACACGACAGTGCTTCTGTAGTAGAGAACAAACTCCTTGTGTGTCTAACCATAGTCGGCCAAATAAAGTATTCTATTATTCTATTCCAGTGGTGAAATATAAACCGGTTTACTACTGGTTCAGTGGCTGCGCGTACACGCAAAAAGGAGGCATGGGAAGGAAGATAAGTAGAAAAAGGTAGTAAAAAATGCTTTTAAAAGGTTGCACAGCGCGCCTCAGCTGTGATCTTCTGAGCCTTTTTTTTACCTTTTTAAATGCATTTTTTTACTATCTATTTGGGTGACTAGGTAGTAAAAAAGGCGTTTAAAAGGTAAAAAAAGGCTCTGACGATCGCGCACCACAACTGTGATTGTTGGAGTCTTTTTTTTTTAACTTTTTAAAAGTATTTTTTACTACCAGTTCCAGAGAATTGGTAGTAAAAAAATGCTTAAAAAGTAAAAAAAATAAAATAAAGATCCGACGATCGCGCGTCGCTCGGCTGATCGTCCGAACTTTTTTTTTTTTTTTTTACATTTTTTACTACCGGTTCGACGAACCAGTAGCCTTTTTTACTACCAGTTCAGGCGAACTGGACAAAACCGGTAGCATTTCACCCCTGTTCTATTCTATTGTTAAGTTACTTTGTCAAAACAAATCTATGCCAATTCAGACAGCTCTGATCTATTGCAAAGGCCAGGTTCACTCAGGGCTTTCTTCTGGATTATTATGGTCCATTCAGACTGCCCCAATGCTTGGTGTTTTCTATCTTCTGGCTTAGCTACATCCTTGCTACTCTTCAAAAGGATGGATTCCATGGTAGACATAGTAGATTTGCCCTCCACAGAGGTTAATTTCATTGCCTGCCATCAGCAGAAAAATGGAAGGAGGGAAGAAAGGAAAAGAAAAGAAAAGAAAGGAAAGGAAAGGAAAAGAAAAGAAAAGAAAAGAAAAGAAAAGAAAAGAAAAGAAAAGAAGGCAGCCAGCTGCTTATCTTCCAAATTTCCTGCTTCTCTAGGCTACTGGAGCACTTGATTACAGACTGTGGCATACAACTCACAGCATGTTTTTTGGCAGATGCTGTTCCAGCCTTTCAATTCTGGAGCTTCTATATTCATTTCTCCAACATGACAAACTGATTTCCTTTCACTTGATTTTGACCCTATATTTCCTTAACCAATACTTGCTGCTTTTTGGCCCTGACAACCAGGAAGCAGTTTATTGTTTTTCCCCTTCGTAAGAAGGACAGGGGCCTCATATTTGGGTCCACCTTTGTCCTATGTCTCTTTCAGGTTTTTTTTTTAATCTACCTTTAGATAGCACCTGAAGCACCTAGTAATGAGATCAGCATCTTTTCAGCTTTCCCACCAAGGACCATATGACATGAAAAAAAACCCAAAAGACAGAAAACCAATTCTAGTTAAACAGTAAATGAATTCTGGCAGGGTTTAAAATGCAAACGTATATACTCATATTTGATTCCCCCCCTCCCCTCCTACTTTCTAAAAAAAATGTAATGAGGTGCAGGTGTTTCTGAGTCAATTTTGTTTATATCTCTCCCTGATTGGCTCCATTAATTTTTGTGCTAAAAAGTGGCAGCATGATGTTTTCTCTAACAGGGAAAGGCAGGTGGTAGTAATTACTCAGACAGAGCATGCTATGTTTTTGTGGTTTGGGCATAATTTCTACATTTTCTATTTATTACATATGCTATGTGTGCATTCTAAAGGGCCTCTCTGCTTCTGCTTACAAACCTCAGCTTTTCCTTTATAGAATATCATTGCTATCAGCCTTGTTTCCAAATCATACAGTGAAAACTATCATCCTCGTAGCCTTAATCTGTGGGTGACATCTAGGCAAAGCTATTATACGAAATATATATAGAAGTTCTGAACCCTTCTTTTCCTAAAATCACATGAGAAAGACTCTGAACATTCACACACTGCCAACAGGTGCAGACCAGGGGTGAAATGCTCCCAGTTCGGACTGGATTGGGCGATCCGGTAGCGATAGAGGCGTGTAGTTCGGAGAACCGGTAGCAAAAATCCCTGTCCCCCTGCCCATGCCCCCACAATCGCCCAGTCAACCCTTGCCTACTTGGCAGCTTGCTGCTTCTTTCGGGCTCACTTGCTTTTCCTGCCTTGCTTCGGCTGCTGCAATCAATTGCATCAGCTAGCAACTCAATCTGCCTGCCTGCAATCCATCTCATGGTGAGCAACTCAATCTGCCTGCCTTGTCCCTTGAATTGGATAAGTAACTAGGGATTTTTGGGGGTGGGGTGGGCAGAGCTTTAAAAAAATAATAATTGGGTTTTTTTAAGGAGTTTTTTTTTTTAGACAGCAATTTAAAGTTAAGGAAGTTTTAAATTTAGCTGCTTTTATCTAAAAATATAAATAAAATAAAATAATAAAATAAAATAAAATATTTGTGCAGCTTTCTGAGATTTGGTGTGTTTCTGTAGTGTTTCACTCTAACTACACAAACACAAAAAATCTCACAAAGCTGTATGTGGCATTTTGTGTGTGTGTGTGAGAGAGAGAGTCAGTTGTGTTGTGTGTATGTAAAGTGTGAAAGTTGGGTTTTGAGCTTTTTGTGGCTGTGTGAGGTTCCTGCTTGTTGCAGGGGCCATTTTGGGTGAAGTGCAGCTGTTTTTACATTGTGTGTGAGTCAGTTGTGTTGTGTTGTGTGTGTGTAAAGTGTGAAAGTTGGTTTTTGGTACCTCTTATTGTTTTTGTGTACTTTATTATTTTTATTATTTATTGTTATTGGCCACACCCACCCAGTCACCTGACCACCAAGCCATCCCCACCAATTAAGCCACACCCACAGAACTAGTAGGGAGAATTTTTAGATTTCACCCCTGGTGTCGTGTCCCACTCCTCCGCTGACGGCCGGGTCCGGGAAATCCGAATCAGGCGTGCCTCTGCAGCTCTGCCAAAGTCCTAGCAAAGTCCTCAGAGCAGGCAGAAGACCAGAAAGTGACTTCAGCAAGATATGGTTAGACTT
>NW_026681952.1:0-14228 GCF_028640845.1 Ahaetulla prasina | reverse complement strand
CGCCTCTTTCAAGGCGGCAGGAAAACCCTTCCAACAAAGAAGCGTTGATAATCTCCTGAGCCAGCCTCGTGTCACCTCCTGAGTGGCCAGTACCAGCCAGGAAGGACACGGGTCCAGTAAACATGTAGTGGCGTGAAGCTCCCCAACAACCTGTCCACGCCTCGGAGCCACAGGGTCAAACTCATCCCAAATGGACTCAACAAGACGTGTCTCCTCTCCTCGCTTGATCATCCCAATTTCGTCCAGACCATCAGCTGAGCGATTTTATCGTATAGATAACCACTAAACTCCTCAGCACGCCCTGCAGCGGGTCATCCCGCACCTCCTGATGAAGGAGGGAGCGGTCACCAAACAGGGCGGCCGGGCGGTTATCTGCCGACGCAATGAGGGTGGAGGCATATGAGCGCCGCCTCCCTCATTGCCACTAGGTAGGTCCTAGAATAGGACCCAACTAGTGTCCGATCAGCTTCGAACGGCTGGACCTCCAGGTGCTCTCTAGACGCCTTCTCCGCGTTCATCTCCCTCAGCCCCTCGGAGAACCAAGGCCAAACGAGATCTGCGCCCGGGTCAGAGGTCGCAAAGGCACGACACGGTCCAAGGCCCCAGCCGCGCCCGCCTCCCAGGCCGCAACTAGTTCCTCAGTCGTGCCGTGGGCCAGATCCTCAGGGAATGGCCCAAGCTCTCAATTGGCTCCTTGGTTTTCTGAGGAGCTGAGAGAGATAAAATGCCGGAGAAGACGCCTAGAGAGTACCTGGAGGTCTAGCCGTTCCGAGGCTGATCAGACACTAATTAGATCTTTTTCTAAGACCTACCTAGTGGCACTGAGGGAGGCGAAACGTTCTTACGTTTCCACCCTCATTGCGTCGGCAGATAACCACCCGGCCGCCCTGTTTCGGGTGATCCGCTCTCTCCTTCATCAGGAGGGGCGGGATGACCCCTTGCAGGGATGTGCTGAGGAGTTTAACGGTTATCTATACGATAAAATCGTTCAGCTTCGGGATAGTTTAGACCAAAATTGCGATGATCCAAGTGAGATGACGGAGACGCGTCTTGTTGAGGTTATTTGGGATGAGTTTGATTCTGTGGCTCTCGAGGACGTGGACAGGTTACTGGGGAGGCTACATGCAACCACATGTTTACTGGACCCGTGTCCCTCCTGGTTGGTGCTGGCCACACAGGAGGTGACACGAGGCTGGCTCCAGGGAATTATAAATGCTTCATTGTTGGAAGGGGTTTTCTCCGCCGCCTTGAAAGAGGCGGTGGTGAGACCCCTCCTCAAGAAGCCTTCCCTGGACCCGGCTATTTTAGGAAATTATCGTCCAGTCTCCAACCTTCGCTTTGTGGCAAAGGTTGTAGAGAGTGTGGTTGCATGGCAGCTCCCCCGGTACCTGGATGAAGCTGTCTATCTAGACCCGTTCCAGTCCGGCTTCCGGTCCGGACATAGTACGGAGACAGCTTTGGTCACGTTGGTGGATGACCTCTGGAGGGCCAGGGATAGGGGTTGTTCCTCTGTCCTGGTCCTGTTTAGATCTCTCATGCGGCTTTTGATACCATCGACCATGGTATCTTGCTGCACCGTTGGAGAGTTTGGGAGTGGGAGGCACCGCTTATCGGTGGTTCTCCTATCTCTCTGACCGGATGCAGGCAGTGTTGACAGGGGGCAGAGATCGACCGTGAGGCGCCTTACTTGTGGGTGCCTCAGGGGTCGATTCTCTTGCCCCTGCTGTTCAACATCTACATGAAGCCACTGGGTGAGGTCATCAGTGGTTTCGGGGTGAGTTACCATCTGTACGCTGATGACACGCAGCTGTACTTTTCCACCCCGGACCACCCCAACGAAGCTGTCGAAGTGCTGTCCCGGTGCCTGGAGGCTGTACGGGTCTGGATGGGGAGAAACAGGCTCAAGCTCAATCCCTCCAAGACGGAGTGGCTGTGGATGCCGGCCTTCTCTGTAGGAGCTCCTACCCTTTGGAACGAACTTCCCGCTGGTTTGCGCCAATTACCCGACCTTCGGACCTTTCTCCGTGAGCTGAAAACGCATTTGTTTATTCAAGCGGGACTGACTTAAATTTTTAATCATAAATAATTTTAATTGGGGTTATTATTTATGAATTTTAAGGATTTTAAATTTGATTGTTTTAAATTTCGGCCTTTTATGGAATATGCTTGTTTTAAGTTTTTGTTTTAATTGTACATTGTGTTGTTTTTATAATTTGGCTGTACACCGCCCTGAGTCCTTCGGGAGAAGGGCGGTATAAAAATCTAAATAAATAAATAAATAAATAAATAAATAAATAAATAAATAAATAAATAAATAAATGAAAAAAGATTTTTGCATTTGGTACACTAGCTCATAGACAAGTCTGTTTAATTACAGTAACTGTCACAATGGGGCAATCTGGGGCAATCGTGGCTAAATAAAGGATTACCATCATGAGTGAACTACAAGCAAGAACATCCCGACTCACATGACTAAGTGGAGAGTTTGCCTCCAAAGTCCTGCTCTTGTGACAGTATAGAAAAGGTGTGTCCAACCAGTGGCCCATGGGCCAATGCGGCCTTGGACAGCTATTAATGTGGCCCCCACAAGATTGTAAACTTTTAATATTATTTATATATAAATATACATTAATTATATTATATATTATATATGTGGGCCAGACAATTCCTCTTTACTCAATGCATCCCAGGCAAGCCAAAAGATGGGGCATGCCTATAGAGAGCAATTTAACAGAGTCAGAGAAGAGAATTCAATTTGCTAATATCTTGCCATCATATGTACATAAGCAAGGTTTCCCTAAATCTGCTTATAAAGTTACAAGTCTCCTTTCTTATGATTATTCTTTTAATTTTAAAAGATCTTTAAAAAGATTTTTTAAAAAGAAGAAAAACAAAGAAAAATGAGATTTATAAGCATTGCAAGATTAAATAAAAAAGGCAATATGTATATTAAAATAACATATCCGTTTATAAATTCAGAACATTATTAAAAGTTATATAACAGTTAACAACTGCAGACAGAAAAAAATTATGTCTAACCTAAGAATTCTGTTCTTATTTTGCAAATCAAAGATAAGCAAAAATTTTAAAGTCACATTTCATCTTAAGTCACAGTTCATCTTATAGAACTGTAATCCAAGCATGATTTCTCAGTTGAATTCTGTTTTTCAAAAGTTCTTTGAGGGAGAAAAGGAGATTTAAAAAAAAATAAAGATGGCAGCCAGAGCCACACAGTCAAAGCTGCATGCAATGAACATAAAAAGAAGCCGGGGCTTCAATCATGAAGTTACGGCCACCATCTAGACATTTTTTTCCCATCTTTTTCTGATGTCAATACTTTGAGGTAGTCTTGACCAGGAAACCAAGTCTGCTAATTTAAGAATTATATTTATAGATAGACATTCTAGGAACAGAATCTCAAAAGCCTAAACTGTGTTTTTCCTTATATCACAAAGAATTTGGGCAGAAACAGACTGAGTTTCTTCCTAATGTTTTGTTTCCCAGACTTAAGCATGTTTTTGTACATGTTGTTCTAACCATCTCTGCATAGGTTCTCCAAGGTCACCCCTGGGTCTCTCTACCCATGGATACCCTGCCCACACCACTTGATCCTTGAGGCAAAAGACAAAATTGTATGTGCCTTCTCCTTTCCATTTAGAAAGTCAAAGCATTGGTGATCGGATACTGCCTTCTACTGTTCTCAACCAGTGTACACAAGTACACAAGTAACTGTTGCATGTTAAACTAACCAGAATGAGAAATAATGCCTTTTTAAGTTGGAATACAAAGGGAGAAGAACAGCAACAGAAGTCAGAGCTGCCAGGAAGTAATATCTCAGGAGAGCTTATTTTATTCATTTATTGATATCCAGAATTGGAGCAACACTTGAGAGTTTTGGTCTCAGGAGCCAATTTAATTTAATTTAATTTAATTTAATTTAATTTAAATATAAAATAGTTTTGCATTAAAGTTTGCTGGCTTCTTGTTATCTGAGTATCTTTTTTCTGGCTTTGATTTTGAGCAAAGCTGCCTGTATTATAGCAAGCAATCCCTATGGGTTTCTCACTTGTTTGTTTTTTTTAGTTGCAGTGTTATTTTCAACAGTAGTATTGGCATTTTAGGATTTAAAATTTACTGTAACCAATAAATAGAACAATTTCCTGTAAGTATATATACTGTCTTTTCAGAAAAAGTAGGCTTTTTTCCTCTCGTCTTTATTCTTTCCACTTCATTGGTACTTCCATGAGGTGTTACAGAGTAGTTATTGGGATAAAAAGGTTCAAGAAGGAAGCAGTCTGGTTTAAGGGGCCTAGATCAGCTAGAACTTAAATAACTTAAAACTAATTCCATTATTTCACCCTGTCCATTGAAAGGACTCTTGTCTTCAGCAAATGAAATGTGCTTCCAGTTCTAAATTTTAAAAGTATAAGATATGTGTTGAGTTCGGGCAATGAAGAGGCAGGAGACCAGTGAGTGACAACAGCTCTTTAGTTTATTGTGATCCCAGCAAGGACAAACAGCAAAAACCCCTCTTTAAATACTCTTTTGGTTGAGGCTTCAACCAATCAGCAACGTGCAATTTTCCCGCCCAAAATTCCCTCTCAAAGTTCAAAATACATTACACTCCTTCCCACCCAGAATGCTTTGTACCTCTATTTACATAATATTTGCATGCTATTTCTCTACGTAGTCACGCAGGTAGACAGGGCGTCTCCTAACTCTTTCTGACCTGCGCAGTTCATTCTCTGGGAGAGAGTCGAGCTGGTCGGAGGGACTGTTTGTTCCTCCCAGCTCCTCCTCTAGGCCGTCCGGCCCTGGATTATTGGCTGAGTCGTCCCTGTTGCCTTCAGGAGGAACCGGTTGGCGTCGCTGGACTTCATCGGAATCAGATAAGTCCTCCACTTGCCTCGGGTTTGAGTCAGCGGCAGATTCAAACAATTGGTAGTCAGGGCCTGGTTGTTTGGTTTCTAGTTTGTTTGGTATACATTTTCTTAACTGGTCTATGTGGCGTTTCCATACCCGGCCGTCCTCCATGTCTACTACGTATGATTTGGGTCCGGTTATGCCCAGAATTTCCCCCTTTAACCATGTTGGGCCCTCGCTATAGTTGTGTGCCCATACTGGGTCACCCACTGTCATTTCCCTGGTTTTTCCTTGAATACCCTTGTACCCGTCTGGGGTATAAGTTGGGTTTAGTCGGTCTAGTGGGCACCTGAGTTTCCTGCCCATTAAGAGTTCCGCTGGGCTGCGGCCAGTTGTTACACAAGGGGTCCTATGTTGGACGGCCAGGAAAGTGTCTATTTTTGTTTGCCAGTCGCCTGGACTTATCCTAGATAGCGCTTCCTTGGTGCTCCGAACGAAACGTTCTGCAAGTCCGTTCGTCGCCGGGTGGAAAGGCGCCGAGAGGACATGTCTGATGCCCTCTCCCGCTAAATACCCCTCAAACTGGTTTGCCGTGAATTGCGGGCCGTTGTCAGAGACTAGGGTGTCGGGCAGGCCGTGTGTTACGAATAGATGCCTTAGGACTGTGATTACTGCTTCGGCCGTTGTGCTTTTCATGAGGATGATTTCTAACCATTTTGAGTAGGCATCTACTACAATTAAAAAGGTCTGCCCATGGAACGGCCCCGCAAAATCTATGTGAATCCTGGACCATGGCCCCTGGGGTTTCTCCCACTCTCTAACTGGGGCTGTAGGGGGTAGCGACCTCGACTCTTGGCAGGATTGGCATTTCCCTACCCTGTCGCTGATGTCCTTATCCATTAGGGGCCACCATACATAACTCCTCGCTAAACTCTTCATCCTCACAATCCCTGGGTGGCCCACATGCAACAGTTCCAATACATTGCCAATTTTTCTGGGATAACCACCCTATCCCCCATAACAGACACCCCTTGAACCGACAATTCTGATCGTTTTTTCGAAAGTCTTTGAACGCCGCCCGCAGCAGGCCAACCCTTGCACCCAACCGATTGTAATGTCCCTGTAAGATGCCCTAGTCACTTGCTTGGATGTGACTGGGCCAGAGTCAAAGAGTCAATTAGCAAGACGGGTGTCCCGGGGTTCGGTCTTCAATTGTCTCTGGTAAAGGGCATCTGCTCAGAGCGTCCGCATGCCCTAAGTCTTTTCCTGGGCTGGAGCAATTTGTAGGAGTATGCCGCTAGGAAAATAGTCCATCGGGTCAGCCTGGGAGAAAGTGCCACGGGTGTTGGGCGGTCACCCGCTAAGAGTCCTAGAAGGGGTCTGTGGTCCGTGACTATCTCAAATCTGCCCAAACAAGTATTCGTGGAATTTCTTAACCCGGAGACTATGGCCAATGCCTCCCTATCTAGCTGGCTGTAGTTCCTTTCCAGAGGACATTGTCCGGGAATAATACGCTATAGGGGCTTCTGTTCCATTCGGTAACCTATGGCTGAGCACAGCCCCACCCCATATGGTGAAGCATCGCAAACTAGTACTAGTGGCAACGTGCCATTGTACTGATGAGGAGGCTATCGCTGGACAAAAGGTTTTTACCCCTCAAATGCCCTAGCCTCTTCTCTGCCCCTGGACCACACAGCTTTCTTTGCTAGCAACTTATGTAGCGGTTCGCTACTGTTGCTTTATTCTTTAAGAATACCGATAGAAATTAACAAGCCCCAAGAATGCCTGTAATTCTGTTTTATTTTTGGGGCTGGGGCCTTTCTAATGGCCCGTACCTTGCTCTCCGTGGGTGGATCCTTCCCTGTCTATTCGGTATCCTAGGAATTCTACAGATTTCACCCCAATGTGGCATTTGTTGAGCTTAACTTTAAGCCCAGCAGACCTAAAAATGCCCAATACCTTCCTTAGTTTTACCCCGAGTTCCTCTAAGTTTTCAGCTAATACCAATACATCGTCGAAGTATGGTACCACTCCTGGTAGACCCTGTAATAATCGCTCCATTAGGTTCTGGAAGAGCCCTGGGGCCACGCTAACTCCGAACTGAAGTTGCGTACATTTGAAAGCCCCGCGGTGCGTGACAATTGTCTGCGCCTCAGCTGTGCTGCTATCTACTGGTAGCTGCTGGTAGGCTTGGGCCAAATCGAGTTTGGCGAAGACCTGCCCTTGCCCTAATGAGTGCAGCAAATGTTGCACCACTGGAACGGGGTATGCACTTTTCTGCAATGCTTTGTTAAGCGTTGCTTTGTAGTCAGCACAAATCTGGACCGATCCGTCCGGTTTGACTGGGGTTACTATGGGTGTCTCCCATTTTGCATGATCGACGGGGACTAGTATTCCCTGGCTTACTAGCTTGTCTAATTCTCGGTCAATTTTGGGCTTTAGGGCGAATGGGACCCTCCTAGCCTTTAACCTGATGGGGGCGACTTGGGGGTCAAGGTTGAAAGAAATAGGGGTCCCCACGTACTTGCCCAGGCAATCCTTGAAAACGTCCTCGAACTCCTTCAGTAGTTCGTCTTTGAGGATGATGTCGTTCCTGTGGACCCCGGTCACTCCCATGCCCAAAGCTCGGAACCAGTCCAGCCCTAGCAAACTCGGTAGAGTTCCGTTTACTATGGTGATTGGCAGAGTCTTTTTGAATTGTCCATATTTGACTTGGACGGATGTGACTCCTCGAACAGGGATCCGATTCCCTTGGTAGTCTTGCACTCTCAGCTTCTGGGTTTGTAGCTGACGTTTTGCGATGGCTGGCAAGTCTCTCACGATGGTGTCCCAGGACATAATTGTGATTGACGACCCAGTGTCTACTTCCATTTGGCACTGCACCCCTTCAATGTAGACTTGGGTAAATATTTTCTTCTCTAGTCGTGTCGATGCGTGGCCCACTCTCACAGTGGTCTGGTTTAACTTCGCGCCCCTTTTAAATGGACCAATCCCGGGCCGCTTCGCTGCTCCCGCGCTCTGATTGGTCAGTTTGAATTTTTGGCGGGAAGGTTGGGGGGCTTGGCAGGCCCGAGCTATGTGTCCTTTTTTTTCACAACCGCGTCCTTGAATCTGCAGTTTTGCCGTTGGTGTTGGCCCCCACAACTCACACATTCGTCCCGGTCACCTCTCTCCAGCCTCCCGGTGTGGAACACCTCTTCCTCTTCCTCACCTTCCGATTCGGCCTGGACTTCCTCGCTGTGGACCGGTGTAGTCTTTGTCCCGACACCCTGCGCGTTTGACTTTTGCAAGATCTCCGCCGCCTTGGTGGACATCTTGTGAGCTCTGGCTTCGTCCAGGGCTATCGCCAAAGTCAGGTTGCTTTTAGACAGCAGCCGCCTTTGTAGTCTGATGTCCCTGACCCCACAAATGAGTTGTTCGAGTAAGGAATCCTCCAAATCTCTGTACTCACAGTGGTTTGCGGCTTTCTTCAATGCGGCCATGTACACGCTTATTGATTCGCCCTCTCGCTGTACCCGTTGCCTCAACTCGAACCGTTGGACGAACTTTGAGGGTACCGGTGCGTAGTGCGCTCGAAGTGTTGTTTGTAGTGTTTGCCACGGTACCGATTGTACCGCCGTTGGCTCTGAAAGTGACTCCGCCGTATTGAAGACCTCTGGACCGCAGTGGCTCAGGAAGTACGCTCGCTTCCGATTATCCGAGACTCTCTGTAGTTCGTTTGCTTCGAGGAAACACTTGAAGCGAGCCATGTACGACCCCCATTTCTCCTTTGCTGGGTCAAATGGCGCTGGCGGCGTGTAGCTGGACATCGCTATTTTCCGCCTTTGAGAACTGGCTGGGTTCGCGAATTCCTGGTTCCTTCAGCTCTTTACCGATCTCACTGCCTCAACATCCCACCTTCGTCGCCAATGTTAAGTTCGGGCAATGAAGAGGCAGGAGACCAGTGAGTGACAACAGCTCTTTAGTTTATTGTGATCCCAGCAAGGACAACTGGCAAAAACCCCTCTTTAAATACTCTTTTGGTTGAGGCTTCAACCAATCAGCAACGTGCAATTTTCCCGCCCAAAATTCCCTCTCAAAGTTCAAAATACATTACAATATGAGATATCACTATGATAAATTTAGGGAACACTGGAGGTAATTTATTTCCCTAACTGGCATACCAGTGGTGAGAAAACATTTTAGCTGTGAATTTTTTAAAAAATATTGTTTATAGTCATTTCCACACCAGGACTGTGAATAGAATTAATAAAAGGGTATCTTATTTAGGTCTTTGGAGGCAGAAAGCACTATGGAAATGCAAAGAATTAGTCTATTGTGTTTCATTTTCAATTCTGCTCTATTATAGCAAGAACCTGGAAAAACAGTAGCTAAAATAATCCACCGCCTTCCCATTATTTAACTATTCCCAGGAGTGGAATAAGGAACGGCCAAAAGCATTGATGCATTCTGCAGAGTAATGGGGCACCCCCCCCCACCAAACTATGTGTACTCAACCAGATCAATGTCTGGGAACATATGCCATTAATCTACTCGAGCTTGTTTTCCCACAAATCATTTAAATCAATAATTTGTTAGAAAATTATCAACTAACTGTCCAAAAGTATTAAACCTGGAATAGCATGGGAATGAGCGAGAAGGGGGAAAGGAAAATGAAATATTTCATTTGTGATTTCAATACGATGGTTGGGGCCTATTTTGTTGTTATCATAGAAACATCAGATATTCATTGGAATATCCACTACTTGGAAAAACTTACCTGTTCAAGTAAAACAGAATGTAAAGGAAGAATTTACAATTTCTTAGTGCACAAAGACTAACACATTCTAGCTTTACAAGTGAGGGTGACTAAGGAGAGGAATATCAAGGTCAGGGGTGAAATCTACATTCCTTCCCCACTGGTTCGGAAGTGTAGGCACCCCATGCGCGAAGGGTAAAAAAGAGGTTACTTTCTGGTTAAAACCAGAAGTAACAATGACTGGGCAGTACCTCATGCTGCTGTCGCTACCGGTTGTCTGAACCGCAGGCCACCATCACTACCAGTTCAGCAGAACCGGTCCGAACCGGCAGGATTTCACCATTGATCAAAGTATAGTAATAATGTCAAAGACAGAGATTCTCAGGGAAATTTAAAAGCATGAAAACAGAAAAACTTCAAGCCCAATCTGTGGGATGCAGGAGAAACCACGCCCCTTCCAGTCCGCAGAAAAACCCCTCCTCACGGAAACAGTCCCTGGTGCCCAAAAAGTTGAGAGCCACAGAATAGAATAGAATAGAATAGAATAGAATAGAATAGAATAGAATAGAATAGAATAGAATAGAATAGAATAGAATAGAATAACAGAGTTGGAAGGGACCTTGGAGGTCTTTTAGTTCAACCCCCTGCTTAGGCAGGAAACCCTACACCACTTCAGACAAATGGTTATCTAATCTCTTCATAAAAACTTCCAGTGTTCAAGCATTTACAATTTCTGGAGGCAAGTTGTTCCTCTGATCAATTGTTCTGTCAGGAAATTTCTCTTTAGTTCTAAGTTGCTTCTCTCCTTGATTAGTTTCCACCCATTGCTTTTTGTTCTACCCTCAGGTGCTTTGGAAAATAGTTTCTTTGTGGCAACCCCTGAGATATCAGTACACAGCTATCATGTCACCCCTAGTCCTTCTTTTCATTAGATATATCCAGTTCCAGCAACCGTTCTTTATATGTTTTATCCTCCAGTTCTCTAATCACCTTTGTTGCTTTTCTCTACACTTTTTTTAGGCTCTCAACATCTTTTTTACATCATGGCAACCAAAACTGGATGCAGTATTCCAAGTGTGGCCTTACCAACGGATTATAAAGTGTATTAACACTTCACATGAACTTATTTATTTATTTATTTATTTATTTATTTATTAAATTTTTATACCGCCCTTCTCCCGAAGGACTCAGGGCGGTGTACAACCAAAAATAAAATACAGAATATGTACAGTTAAAAACGAATTAAAATATAGCAAAATTATGAAAACGGCTGATAATTAAAATTTAAATTTAAAATATTTAAAATATTAATAAAACCCCAATTTAAAATCAAACTATTATGCCAGTCCCGCTTGAATAAATAAGTATGTTTTTAGCTCACGACGGGAGGTCCGAAGATCAGGCACTTGACGTAGGCCATCTTGATTCTATCCCTCTGTTTATGCAGCCTAAATCTGTGTTGGCTTTTTTTGGCAGCTGCATCACACTGCTGGCTCATATTTAAGTGATTGTCCACTAGGACTCCAAGATCCCCTCACAGTCACCACTACTGAGCAAGGTACCACATATACTGTACCTGTGCATTTTGGTTTTCTTGCCTAAATAATACACCAGAATCTCTCTAGGCTGCTTACCTTATCTTGGGAACAACCAGAGAAAGTCTCGTGGAACTTTGGGGGGCTCAGCCATAGGTTTCTTGTCACTATGCAAGGCAGCAACACAATGCAAGTTCCCCAGCCAGTCTAATATATATAATATATATATAGGGAGAGAGAGAGAGAGAGAGAGGGACGGAGGGAGAGAGAGGGGGAGAGGGGGGAGGGAGGGAGGGAGGGAGAGAGGAGTATTGTGTATATAGCCTTGAATCTCTAAAGCAAAGGCAGAATATAAATCTAACAAATAAACAAATGAGATAAACTCTTATTTGAACATTTGATTCAATTTAGATTTGCGGTGCAATTCAATTCATTCTTTCCAATCAAACTATCATCAGTGCAGTTTGATTCAGACATCTGAACTGCTTTGGAGACAGTATTTCTAAAGGCACAGAATCTAGCATCAGAATGCCTGATTTGAGTCAGATCACTTTGCTAATTCTGTTTGGAAATATACTTCACTTTAGAAATCCAATCAAATTGCCTTTGAACTGAATTACCAAATCAAATATTCAAGAACGAACACATCGGGAGGGGGATTTTATAAAATAAGTGGTTCTGAAAAAAAGATGCATAGAGAGAAATCTAGAAATTCAACAGGGCTGTCAAGGATGGAGGGGTAATGAGAGCTTGAAGTACAGCATAATTTCCTCCTGGGAAAGGAAGATAAACATTTTGACTCTGTGAGAATTCAGGAAGTATTCAGGTACATTTTCAGCCTGCGGATAGATGGATGGATGGGTGGAACAGAGTAACTCAGCAAGCAGTAAACTGGACCTCACACAATCCCTCACATCTGTGGATTTTTCCTGCACAACTTATTCTGCACCAGTTTTTGGAACTGGTGAGACAATAAAGAGGAGAGAGAGTTTTATAGCCTGTGTAGGGCATTTTCCTTTTATCAACTCATTTATCCCACCCCACAACCTGCTATTCAGACAACTCGTGAAACAAGGTTGGCTGACAAGTTAGATATTGTAAAACCCAGACTAACACCATCAACATCTATTATTTTAGAAAGATTATAAAATCATTATATCAACTGGCTACCACCAACACCTGCCAAGCTCATAATCATGTGCCTGCAAAGGCTCAAATTATCCAAACCAGCAACATCATTGGAAGGAGGGGGGGAAAAACAAAACACAAACTGCAAATACATAGGAAACAATTTGCCTTTTTCTAAAAAAAAACCAAAAAACTTTTTTACTCTATCTAAGAAACATACCAACCAACAAAATACCAGCTGCTGCACATCTGTTCCTTTTGCAGGAATACTACTAATTTACCCTTGAAGATTTGACTGCAAAGGCTGAAAATGCTACAAGTGGCACCTATAGCAAACAGGTCCCTTTATAAATCTTTTTCTATACTGTACCATCTGCAGGCATGAATAGGGGGAAAAAAGGGAGAAACATTTTTGTGCAAAGTCAAACAGCTAATCTAAAAAAACCAGCTGAGGACAAAAAGGGGAACTGATAGCACAGAAAAGAGATGTCAAGAGGTTGGTGTTAGAAAATGGTTTCATAACCTACTTATAATATCTCAGTGACGGTGGGATTGCAAAATAATTGTCAAAAGTGTTAAAGAAGCAGAAATATTAAACAATGCTCTCTTAGCATATAATGATAAAACGAAAACAAAACTGACTTTGATAGGTACAGAAGAGAGCACAAAGGATTCTATTCCTGTTTCCTTATAATACTAGCTTCCTTGTTACCTTTGGCTTTGTTTTGATAATCAAAGCAGAAATTTTTATTAAAATAGTTCTTACTGCATCCATTGGTGAGAGATCACAAAAATATATTTTTAAAGGCATAAAGAAAACTTCTGATGCACAAGGTTATATGTGTTAGGTCTGTTTTCAACTATCAGATGAATATTTTGTAAAGATATTGAGCTGGTGTCCTTTATTTCAGGGATCTCCAACCTTGGCAATTTTAAGACTTGTGGACTTCAACTCCCAGAATTTCTCAGCCAGCTTTGCTGGCTGAGGAATTCTGGGAGTTGCAGTCCACAAGTCTTAATGTTGCCAAGGTTGGAGACCTCTGCTCTATTTGGGATCTCTTTCTCTCCATTCATCCTATGTGCCATGTAGCCACAAAAAAAGGCCACTCATTTTGAAGAAAACAAGGCTGCTGGTGCTGCAAATTTACCTACACTGTCCACACGCAAAGGGGAATGCCACAGAACAGTTTGTCACTGTTCTGTGGACAAGTCTGCTAAAATTAAACATAGCATCTATATCCCCACAGAATAACAGAGAAGAAAAAACTACAAAACATACAGGTATAAAATTATTCTGTGTAAGGGAGTCAGAGAAATTTCTGAGATTGATCTATGGGGCTGATACTTAAAGGGAGATTTGAGAAGGCTAACTATCCCTGGAGGGTCTGTCAAAAAGAAATTGAGGAAGAGCTGGAAAGTTGGAGGGCTTCTTTGGTGGTCCGGTCACATCCTGAAGAAGTAAGGTGCTTCCTGTTTAAATTTCATTGCAGAAGTGGCATTGCAGAAGTGGCATTTCAGGGCAAGCTGCAAAGAAAAGTCTGGTCCTCCGCATTTGCTTCTACTCAGGAAGCTCGGTTGCTTAATCGAGTTATGATGTCAAAAGGACAAGGGCCGCAGGCTTTGAATTTCCTTCCCTGTTGAATCTCCCAGGCAGAAAGCAGAGTGATCCTCAGAGATCACGTCCACAGGAACTGTGAAGATGATTGAATTGAAAGCAAGTTTAGGAAATATCGTTCTGGTGTTTTATCATCTACATTATTATAACTCTTATCTAGACTACTGTAAGATCAATCACTCCTGGTTTGCATCTTATTTTTCTCTGCAGATCCTCTGCAAGATGTTGCTTTGAGTGTTGACAGTTGCACGTATGTCACCAACAAAGATGTTACCATCCGATTAGCAACTGTTTTAAGTAAGTATAGAAATTCACTGCTAATTGTGTGCTTACTTCTGGAAAGGCATAG
>NW_026681951.1:0-14263 GCF_028640845.1 Ahaetulla prasina | reverse complement strand
AGTAATTTATGCAGCGGCTCGGCTACTGTTGCCTTATTTCTTAAAATACCGCGTAGAAATTGACCAGACCTAAGAATGCCTGTAACTCCGTTTTGTTCTTTGGAACCGGGGCCTTCCTGATGGCCCGCTTGCTCTCAGTGGGGTGAATCCCTTCCCTGTCTATCCGTAGCCCAGGAATTCCACAGATTCAACCCCGATCTGGCATTTGTTCAGTTTAACTTTGAGACCGGCAGACCGGAAAATGCCCAAAACTTTTCGCAGCCTTACCCTAATTCCTCTAGATTCTCAGCGGATACCAGTACATCGTCAAAGTATGGTACCACCCTGGTAGTCCCTGCAATAGCCGCTCCATTAGGTTCTGAAATAACCCTGGAGCCACACTAACCCCAAACTGTAACGGGTACACTTAAAAGCCCCTCTGTGAGTCACAATTGTCTGCGCTGGCTGCTGTTATCTACAGGTAGCTGTTGATAGGCTTGGGTCAAGTCTAGCTTGGCAAAACCTGCCCTTGCCCCATTGTGCAGTAAGTGCTGTACCACCGGACGGGTAAGCACTCTTTGCAACGCTTTGTTAAGCGTTGCCTTATTCAGCGCAAATCCGGACCGACCCGTCCGGTTTGACTGGGGTGACTATAGGGTCTCCCACTTAGCATGGTCAACTGGCACTAGAATTCCTGGTTTACTAGTTTATCCCATCGTTAAGAGAAGCAGGCCATCGTTAAGCGAATCCCGCTTCCTCCGTTGACTCTGCCTGTCGGAAGCCAGCTGGGAAGGGTCACGAATGGCGATCCCGTGACAACCCCAAGATGCCGCAAACCGATGTAAGTGTGAGGACCGGCGGCAAATCCCTTTTTTCCAGTGCCGTAACTTTGGTCGGTCACTAAACATACGGTCATAAATCGAGGACTCCCTTTGTTATGACTTTTTTTTCTACCATATTGCAACTTTCTCCCCCACTTTTTTTTTTAAATGCTTTATTCTTTACTTGCATGCTGTTTCCTCCTGAGGTTTACGAAAGTCCTCAACTTACGACCGCCATTGGGCCCCACATTTCTGTGGCCAAGAGAGACGGTCGCTAAGTGAGCTTTGCACTCCTCCTCCTCCTCCTCTCCATAAACCCCATTCCCTTCAAGCACTGATGATGTTACTTCATTGGGTCCTGAAACGTCTAGAAGCTCAGAGTGCATTAAGAACCTACAAGTACTTTTCCCTCTCCTCCTCCTCCTTCCCTTCAAACACTGATGATGTTACCTAGTTTGGTGATGAAATGTCTGCGAGCTCAGAGAGCACCAAGGACCCCACATTATTCCTCCTCCTCCTCCTCCTCTCCATAAACCCCACTCCCTTACTTGCACTGATGTTGTTACCTAGTTGGGTCACGAAACGTCTGCGAGAAAACCATCATGCTCAAAGAGTCCCCACATCTTCCTCCTTCTCCTCTTCCTCCTCCTCCTCCTCCTCCTCCTCCTCTCCATAAATCCCACTCCCTTAATAGCACTGATGTCGTTACATAGTTGGGTCCGGAAACGTCTCGCGAGAAAACCAGCAACCTCAGAGGGCCTTAAGAACCTACAGTACTTCTCCCCCTCCTCCTCCTCCTCCCCTTCTTCCCAAACCGCAACTCCCTCACTAGCACCGATGATGTTACCTAGTTGGGCCCTGAAACGTCTCGCGAGAAAGCCACCAAAAGCTCAGAGACGACCGAGCACCCCGCAGTTCAACCCCGAGCTACCCCACATATTCTCTTCTAGCGGTATTGCACGATGCGTATAAAGATCTTTTTAAATTATTTTTACCAATTTGGTGACTTTGGGAGATGTGGGGGAGGAAGCTACGCCGCTCGTCCCCGCCGTTCAATAATCGGCATTTGTAGCGGCTGCGTGTGCCAGCTCAGGACGGTTGGACCATTTCGTTCGCAGGCGTGTGAACGAGAGGAAGCGGGTTTCGATCGCAGGTTGATTTTTGCAAGCGGGCTGACAAGGTGAGAAAAACCCAAATATAAACCGAGCAATCCCTCCCAGCAAACCGCAGAACATTCGGTTTTGAGACCCTCAAAAAAAACGCCAAGACCGTTGCACCCCTCCAAAAAAGGACAAATCGGACGAGAGATTTTGCAACTGGGCCTCACTTCAGACACTTTCGCCTTCGGACAATGTCTCCTCGCCCAGCTTTTCAAGGAAATTACGATTATTTCCCTAATTGTGACATGGCCAACTCATCCCCTTTTGTGCAAAGCGCAACGCATTGTCTCGATCACTTTGTATGGCGGCTATAATGGCATGTGGAACCCTCTTGACCTCAGCTTACCTTTCCCTTCTAAGAAAGCGGGGCCCGGTTGCGAAGAAAGCAGATTTTAAAGACAAATTTTTTCACTGGGGCCTTATTTATTTATTTATTTATTTTACGAGAATCGGCACCTTTAACCTAGCGGGAAGACAACAACGAAGGCCCGGCTGATCGAAGACAAAAGGATCGAGGTTTTTTCTCAGGCCGAGGGATCCAGTCGGCGGAGAAGAGCTGTTTAACCAACCCACCGGGAGAAATTTATTTCGGTCACTTCATTTGACTCACAAAAACACACACACTCCAAGTAACCAGCATTAATTCAGGAAATCTGCAATGCTCAAAATCTGGGTTTTGGGTTTTTTTATTTTGGGTTTTTTTTCCCCTTGCAAAATTTGGAGAATCGGCAGAAATCAGATTTCCTAACTCGGCAGGAATCTGGCCAACCTCCACACCAATTTTATCATTATTATTATTATTATTATTATTATTATTATTATTATTATTATTATTATTATTATTATTATTATTATTATTATTATTATTTGTGTGTGTGTGGTTGTTATTGTTAGCCTTTTGCGAAGTTTGCTTTGGGAAAAATACACATTGCAAAGCAGCTTTTAACACCTTTCTCGATTTTTTATCCCTAGCTAACCCTAAAGGTTACAATTTTACACACGCATACAGATTTTTTGGGGCCTTCCCCCAACCCTGCTCACCAGACCTCCAAAATCCAGGAAAAACCACTTGCTGGCGGCAAAAGATCTTTGTGGGAAATGCAGTATGTTCCACACAACGGGCCTTACAAACTGCCGATCACGCTGCCCAGGGTAAATATAAGAAAAACAAGACCACAACCAGCAAAGTCAACCGTCTCCCCGAGCATGTGCAGAGTGCCAATTCCGCCCTTCGGTTTGCAGGGCTATTTTGAAGGAGAGGCGCCAACGGTCCAGATTTTAAGTCTGACCGACCGACTGACCGGGTCAGTCTCCAAAATACCCCGCAAAACAAAAGAGACGAGAAAGCCAAATGTATCCCAACCTCGCTCCCTGCGGAGAGGTCAGGATTCCGAGTTCGAAAGCTGCCAAGCCAAACACACACACACACACACACACACACACACACACACACACACAAACCTGTCGGCTCACTTTTGCTGGGGTTTCCCCCTTCTGCCATTTCCCCCTCCCCACTGACAGTTCGCCAGGTGAACTTGGCGAGGGATGAGGAAAAGGGGAGTGAGCGAGCGAGCGAAGAGAGGAAAGGAAGGAGGGGAGGAAGAAAGATTGTAAAATCAATTAAACGAGTTGCTAAGGGAGCCCGGTGTCGGCATTCTGTCACCGAGAGGAAAATATGAGCTGCTACACACCACATATACACACACACACACCCCCGAAGCCTCTCCTGCTGTCCACACCTCCAACCAAGGGGTCTTTCTTAGTCCTTCCATCATCCTGTCTCGTCTGCCATCAAGGGGGGGATGAAGGCAGGACTGAGTTGGAGGGAATGGAGATTTGGAGCACCCAGTGGGCCAACATCGCCCAGAGAGGCTGGTAAGAGGACGAGGAAAGCAGGAGCAGACAGAAATTGGAGGGTGGCTGACTTGGGGGTGGGGGTCAATCAGTGCCAGGAGCCGGATCAGTGATGCTGAGCTGGGGTTCTCTGCTGGGGGCAGGGGCATGAAGACCTGGGGCTGGAATTGGAAATGGGGGGATTTTAATCCTTCAAAGGCCACTTCTAAAAGCGGGAAGGGAGCAGGAGGCCCCCACCTGTTCCTGGATGTGGGGCAGGCTTGCCACCTTTCCCCGGATATAGGGAGAAATGGAGCGGGGAGGGGGGGCCTTCTACTCCGTACCCCGTAGTCTTTAACACAGAGGGAGACACCAATTTTGGGGACACAAACACACACCCCCTCTTCATCCCTCCTCCCGCCTCCTCCCGACTCTCGACTTGGGAGTCTGGAGAAAGAAGGGGGAGGATCAGGGAAGCTTCGCCTCTCTTTCCCTCCCCCCCCCACCGCCCCCCACAACCTGGGCAAAGTCTTCACCCCGCTTCCCCTCTTCCCTCCCCTCCTGGCTGTCACATCCTTGTTCCCTTCTCTGGGTTAGAATCCCCATCCGCCAAGGCTTCTCCCCCCACCAGGTGCCCCCGCCCCCGCTAAGGTCTTTCTCCCCGGCAGGAATTCACGCCCCCAGCAGCAGCAGCAGCAGCAGCAGCTCGCAGCTCTTCCTTCCTTCCTTCCTTCCTTCCTTCCTTCCTTTTATTCTTCTGTTTCTCTCCTCTTTTTAACCTCCTTCCTTCCTCCCTCCTTCCTCCTCTTTTGACCTCCCTCCTCCTTCCTTCCTCCCTCCTTTCATTCTTCGGTTTGTCTCCCTCTTCTCCCTTCCTTCCTCTCTCCTTCCTTCCTCCTTCTCCCTTCCTTTTCTTCCTCCCTTCCACCCTTCTTCCTTCCTGCTTGTCCCTGCCTTCCTCCCTTCCTCCTTCCTTCCTTCCTTCCAACCATCCATCCATCCTCGCCCGCCCACCTCTCTCTCTCCCCCCACCCGCTCCTCTCCGCCGCCCCTTTTCCGCATTCATTTATTTCTTCCTTAGCTGGCCCCTTTCTCCACCTGCCTTCCCTCTTCCTTCCCTTCCACGCTCCTCCTCTCCTTCCTTCTTCCTTCTTTTTTTTTCCCCTTCTCTCCCCCTTCTATCCGCATTCTCCTTTTTTTCCCCTCCCCAAGAACGACCCCCGGGGGCTGCCCGGCTAGGCTGGTAGTTAGTGGGCACAGACAAGCAAGGCAAAGGGTCTGCGCAGCTCTGGCCCTCCGGGTTCCTATTGCTGTGCCTCCCTTCCTCTTCCTGGCTTGCTCTCGCTCTGCCCATCCCGCTCTCCTCCTCCTCCTCCTCCTCCTCCTCTTCCTTCCCTCTATCCCTCCTCCTCCTCCTCCTCTTTCTCTTGCGCTCTAGCTGGCTCGGCTGGGCTCGGCTGGCAGGGCTGGGAAGGATAGGAAATCGATGCCACTTACACCTCCGCTGGAAGAGAGCGGGGACCAGCAGGCGCCGCTGACGTTCCTGGCCGCCGGGGTGGGCGGTGGGCTTTTTTGGGGGGGAGAGGAGGAGGGGGCGCAAGAGATGCTCGACTCGTCAAGCGCAGCTCGGGGCTGGTGGGGGCGGGCTTGGCTTCCTTCTCTTTCTTTCTTTCTTTCTTTCTTTCTTTCTTTCTTTCTTTCCTTTTCTTTTCTTTTCTTTCTTTTTCTTTTTTTTTCCTTTCTTTTTCTCCTCCTCCTCCTCCTCCTCCGCCTCCTCCTTTTCCTCCCCGCCGCCGCCGCCGCCGCCGCTTCCTTGGCTCGCTTCGGCTTCAGGCAGGCAAAAATCGATGGGGTTCGCCGCGCCGGGGCTTCCCCATTGATTTACACTCGTCCGCCTCCCAGCCTGCCTCGTTCCCTCGCTCCGCGGACCTGGCGGCTGCCTTCCAACACAATGGAATAATCAATTCAGCCCTCCGCCTCTCTCTCCCTCCCTCCTTCCCTCCCTCCCTCCCTTCCCTTCCCTCGCGCCTCCCTCCCTCCCTCCCTTCTTGCACACACACGCGCGCGCACACACACATACACAGAGAGAGAGAGTGTGTGTGCGCGCTCCCGCGGTCCCCAGCTTGCGCGCACACCGAAGCGGAGGCGGGCGAGGAGGAGCCAAGTCCTCGGCAGGTGCAATTGTTTTAGGCAAGCCGGGAAATGCAGTCCAAGGAATTTCCGGGCCAGAGTCCATCCTTCTCCTCCTCTTCCTCCTCCTCCTCCTCATCGTCAATCCTCAATCCTCCTCTTCCTCATCAATCTTCCTCCTCATCAATCCTCCTCTTCCTCATCATCCTCAATCCTCAATCCTCATCCTCAATTAATTAATAAATAATAAATAATCAATCCTCATCCTGATCCATCCCGATCAATCCTTCTCCTCCTCAATCATCAATCCTCCTCGTCAATCTTCCTTATCCTCCTCATCATCAATCATCATCAATCATCAACTTGATCAATCATCCTCATCAATCCTCATCTTCATCAATCTTCAATCATCCTCATCATCCTCATCAATCATCCTCATCAATCATCAATCCTCATCCTGATCAATCCTCCTCCTCATCAATCCTCATCTTCATCAATCTTCAATCATCCTCATCATCCTCATCAATCATCCTCATCAATTATCAATCCTCATCCTCATCAATCATCCTCCTCATCAATCCTCATCTTCATCAATCTTCATTCATCCTCATCATCCTCATCAATCATCATGAATCATCAATCCTCATCCTCATCAATCATCCTCAATCATCGTCATCATCAATCCTCAATCCTCAATCCTCATCTTGATCAATCCTGATCGATCCTCATCATCCTCATCAGTCCTCATCAATCATCCTTATCCTCCTCATCAATCATCAATCCTGATCAATCCTCATCCTGATCAATCCTGATCAATCCTCATCTTCATCCATCATCCTCCTCATCAATCCTCATTATCAACCATCAATGCTCATCCTCATCCTCAATAATCAATCCTCATCAATCCTCATCATCATCATCCTGATCAATCCTGATCAATCATCAATCATCATCAATCATCCTCATCTTGAGTCAATCCTCATCATCATCAATCCTCATCATCATCAATCTTCAATCATCCTCATCAATCATCATTATCAATCATCAATCCTCATCAATCATCCTCAATCATCATCGTCATCAATCATCAGTTATCCTCATCATCCTCATCAATCATCCTCATCATCAATCATCAATCCTCATCCTGATCAATCATCATCATCGTCATCAATCATCAGTTATCCTCATCATCCTCATCCTCATCATCAATCCCCATCAATCATCCATATCCTCCTCGTCAATCATCACTCATCATCAATCCTCATCTTCATCCATCTTCCATCCTCCTCATCAATCATCATTATCAACCATCAATCCTCATCCTGATCAATCACCCTCAATCATCTTCATCAATCATCAATCGTCCTCATCATCCTCATCCTCATCAATCCTCATCCTCATCAATCCAGATCAATCACCACCACTACCACCATCATCATCATCGGGAAATTCCCTCGATTTCCAATTTAGGGGAATGGATTGAATCGGGGTTTTGACTTTGAGGCCGTCCTCAAATTGCAACCCTTCATTTTAACAGGGTGTGAGTGACGTAAATCGATTGCAGGGAGTCCTCGATATACACAAGAGTTTTATTTAAGGGAGGAATTCATTGATTGCAGATCGTCCTTGAATTTGCAACCCTTTTAGGGGTGAACGAATCGACTTTATGTGAATATGTGAAACCCTCCAGTGATGGGTTTCACATATTCTTCCCACCGGTTCGCCGCATGCACACATACTTGCTTCACACGTGCAAGCACCTTCCGTACCTCCGCCTAGCCTCATGGCTAAATAGGACATCTTTACATCGGGGCAGGTGGGTGGGCCCACCGGCGATCTCCGCTACCCTCAATATAAAACCGTTTATTTGGGGATGAATTGATTGCAGATTGTCCTTGAATTGCAACCCTTTAAGGGTGAATGAATCGATTTTACGGAACCCTCAATATACCGCTTTTTTAGAGATAAATTAATTGATTGCAGATAATCCTCGACTCGCAATGATTTAGGGATGAATTCAGCAATTGGAGGTAGTCCTCAATTTTCAACATTGGCTTAGGGATGAATTAATTCATTGCAGATAGTCCTCCATCTACAAGTGTTTATTTAGAAATGAATTAATTCATTGCAGATAGTCCTCAAATTGCAATATTTCGTGTAGGGATGAATTGATCGATTTTAGGTGGTCCACAAATTGCAACAATTCACTTAGGAAAGAATTAATCGATTGGAAGGAGTCCTCAATTTTCAACAGTTTAGGATTAATTGATTGCAGATTGTCCTCGAATTGCAAGTTTGTTTAGGAATGAATTAATCGATTGCTGATAGTTATCAATTTACAACGGTTTAGAGATGAATTCATTGATTGGAGAGAGTCCTCAGTTTTCAACCAATTGGTTTAGGGATTAATTAATCATTGCAGAGTGTCCTTAATCTACAAGAGTTTATTTAGAGATTAATTCATTGCAGATAGTCCTCCAATTGCAATAGTTCATTAAGGAATGAATTAATCAGTTTTAGGTAGTCCTCAATTTACAACAATTTATTTAGATATGAATTAATTAAATGCAGATAGTCCTCAATATCATCATCTTTTAATGACCCCATAATCCATTGCCGGGTAGAGAAGCCAGTTTCCTTGAACAACCGTGTGATTCACTTAACAACCATGGCTCCAAAAAAATAGATTGTAAAATCAGTCTCCCTTAACAACCACCTCGCTTAGCGACGGACATTCCAGGCTCCATTGTGGTCATTAAATCGAGGACTATAATCGCATCGGGAAGGGAGGATCACGTACCAGGGCTTAGGCAGGGAAGCAGATGTGCCATACGACTCCCTCAACCGCTTCGCTTAGCGACGGAAATGCCAATCTCGATTTTGGTCATAAGTCGAAGACCAGCTATATTTTCTCAGTCTTGGTTTAGCAGTCCAGAAAATGGGGCCACAGACATTCTGTATCCACCTCGCAGGGTGGATGCAAGATCGGAGTTTCCCGTCCCAGCTGTGGGCCTGATCCTTCCAACATTTAGTCCTCGACTTACAACAGTTCATTTAGTGACCTTCAGAGTTGCAACGGCACTGAAAAAAAGTGACTTAGGGACGATTTTTTTCACAGTTACAACCTTTCCAGCATCCCCATGTTCGCGTGATCAAAACTCAGATGCTGGGCCACTAGTTCACACTTACGACGGTTCCAGAATTTCGGTTCTGTAGTCTACTACCGGTAGTCCTTGGCTGACAAGAGTTCATTTAGTGACTGTTGGAAAGTTACGATGGCACCGCTAAAAGGAACTTGGGACCATTGCTGCTTCGCCGTGGTCACGTGATCAAAATGCAGGCCCTTGACTCGCATTTACGACGGTTGCAGAATTTCTGTTCTGTAGTCTACTACAGGTAGCCCTTGACTTACCACAGTTCATTCAGTGACTGTTTGACGTTACGACGGCACTGCGAAAAGTGACCTGCGACCACGTTTTCACACTTCCGATCAGAGGTGGCATTTAGCCGGTTCGTCCGAACCGCTAGCGGAAATTGTGTGATCAAAATTCAGACCCTCGACAACGGTCTCATGGTTTACGACGGTTGCAAACGTCCCCCGGGTCACACAATCCGCTTTTTGTGACCTTCCGACGAGCTAAGTCAACGGGGCGGGATCCCGATTCAGTTAACGACCGGCTTGCTAACTTATCACCCACGATTCCCTGAACGACCGAGGCCCGAAAGATCGTCAACCGAGGCGAAACTCCAACCAATTCTCACGTAAACGGGACCTTTGTGGGGCTCCGCGGCGGCCGTTCACTCGAGGACTGCCCAACAGTTAAGAGAGCAGAAAAGCTTCGCACAGAAACTGAATTATTATTATTATTTTAAACAGAGAGAGGAAGAAGAGCCTGGCTTTGTTTATTGATTATTATTATTATTATTTTTTAAAAAGTTGCAACCTAAAATCCAGCAAGGATGATGACGATGATAATTGTCTCTCTGGATCATTGATTCTAAGGAGGAAGATTCCTCTCCCTTCCTCCCCCATCACTTCTTCTCAACCCCCCCACCCCACCCCAGGAAAAAGGAGTTCTTGCAAAAATTTTAAAGAGGATTTTAATTGAGTTTAATTTAATTTTTGTGCGTGGGGAGAATCTCCCAGGGGGTGTCCCTCTTGTGCATGCCTCCCCCCACCCTCTAAACTCCCCCCTCCCCAAAAATACAGGGAAGAAGGAGGGGGGGGGAAGGTGGAAAAGCTGTCCTCCCCCCCCCCTTTGCAACTCCCCCCCCCACCAACCAGGGAACCTGGGAATGTTGGCTTACAAGGAGTTAAACCTTGGATCTTTTTTTCTACTTCTCCCCCACTTAATATCTCCTGGTTGGGAATGCATCCTCCTCTTCTCTCCCCGCAGCTCTTAATTGCAGCTTTCCGGTTTCCGTGGCAACGGGGAGCGAGGAGCGAGACAGTCACATGGGAGAGGAATAAAAATAGAACAAGCCAGAGGAGCCGAATGAAAGGAAAAAAAGCAGGAAAAGTACCTGCTGGGAGGAGGAGGAGGAGGAGATTAAAAAAAATACGACTCCCGAGAGCCTTTGCGCGGCTGGCGGCCTGTGCAGCAGCGGCTTTTCCGGTCCCCTTTCCTCCCGGTCCCACCACCATTGAAGGTCCGGCTGGGGACAAACTCCGTCGTTGTTTAGATCCGCTTGGCAAAAAAAAAGCCGTTTCTGGCAAACATGGAGCGGGTTCTGCATGCGAAGCGGACCTCCAACCGGGGAAGGTCAGTGGCTCGCTCCGAGGAGAGGGTGGAAGAGGGGAGTCGGAGCAACGGGCAGGAGTGCAATTAATCCGGATTAAGTTAACCCCTCCAAGCCTCATTCCAACTCCCCCCCCCTCCATCTCAGGCCAGGCTGCGCTGGCTTTTTAGCTGCCTGTTTTAAGCCTTGCCCGTGCTTAGCCGTGCAATGAACCCCGGAGGTGCAATGCACGCGAAGGCGCCGTGCGGTGAACGTGCAAGGCACGCAGAAGCTGCCAGATGCAACAAAATAAAACAAAACAAAACCAAGCCCTGCGGTCAACCACGGATGCAATGCACGCGAAGGTGCCCAGGGGCAAAATTACAGTGCAATGAACCACGAGCGTGCAATGCAGGCGAACGCCCCACGTGCAAAAGTGCCGTGAAGCAGGAAGGTGCAATGCACGCGAAGGTGCCAGGTGCAAAATTGCAGTGCCATGAACCACGACTGTGCAATGCATGCGAAGGTCCCACGTGCAAAACTGTTTGTGCGGTGAACCAGGAACGTGCAATGCAGACGAAGGTGCCAGGTGCAAAGCTGGCGTGTGGGGAACCACGAATGTGCAATGCACGCGAAGATGCCGGGTGCAAAACTAATGTAGAGAACCACAAGCGTTGCGATGCACGTGAAGGTGTGCCAGGTGCAAAACTGACGTGCAAGGAACCACGAGTGTGCAATGCGTGCGAACGTCCTGTGTGCAAAACTGCAGTGAACCAGGAACGCACAATGCACGGGAAAGTGCCAGGTGCAAAGCTGACCTGCCGTGAACCAGGAATGTGCAATGCACGCGAAGGTGCCGGGTGCAAAAATTGCCGCGCAACAAACCCCGAGCGTGCAATGCAGGCAAAGGTGCCAGTTGCAAACATCCCGGCAAACACTAGATGGCAGCAAAGTTAAAAGATCAGGGGGATTTGCTAGCCCAGATCTGAAAGCCAGGAAAATTTAAGTTTTACCCCTGACTCGCATTAGGTGATATACGGTAGCTTACAGATCATTACTAACTTAACAACCGCCGCGATTCGCTTAACAACGGTGGCAAGAAAGGTCGCATAATGGGGCCAAACTCCCTTATAACTGTCTTGCTTAGCCCCAGACATTTTGAGCTCCATTGTGGTCGTCGTAAGGCGAGGACTACCGGCGTAAATGCAGCTCAAGGGTGATTTTTGTCCCGAAATCATGGCAAAGGCGAGACAGCCCCTCAGAGGTCTGGGTTCAAATCCTCCACTAACCGTGATGTGTAGGGGGACACTATTGTTCACCCCCCGGCGGTCTGCCTCACCAGCCTTCGTCCTGAGCCATAAAATGGATGGAGGGCGAGAAAGGAAAGGAAAGTTATCATTAAATGAAAAATGACCTGTTGCTGAAACAGGAAAGAAGGAAGGAGGAAAAAAACAGGAAATGCTATGTGGGGAGATTAGAAACCGTGTTTTTTGTTTTTTTTTAATTCCGAGTCTAGGCTTTTGCTCTCGCTCCAACCGTTTTGTTTTTAAAAGACTAAGGCAGTGGAAGATGGTTTTTGTTCATCAAGCAATCTCTTCAGAAACAGATCCTGAGTCCTTCGGGAGAAGGGCGGTATAAAAATTTAATAAATAATAATAATAATAATAATAATCCCACGCTGATTCTGCTGGGAAGTGCAGCTGAAGGCTTAAAGCAGGGTTGTCAAACTTGATTTCGTCGAGGGCCGCATCGGGGTTGTGTTTGATCGTTGCAGGCCAGGGTGGGCGGGGCCGGCACGATGTTACTTGTGTTGGGGGCCCGAGCACTCTGCCAGAGAAAACAGGCTCCGGAGCTCTGTTTTCGGCTGCGACAGCGTCCTGCAACTCTCTGCCAGTGAAGCTCGGAAGAGCCGCACACGGGCCGTGCGAGTTCTGTTTTTGGCTGCGATGGCCTCTTGCAACCCTCTGCCAGTGAAAATGGAGCTCGGGAGAGCCGCACACGGGCTGCGCGAGTTCTGTTTTTGGCTGCGAAAGCCTCCTGCAAACCTCTGCCAGTGAACATGGATCTCGGGAGAGCCGCACACGGGCTGCGCGAGTTCTGTTTTTGGCTGTGACGGCCTCCTGCAACCCTCTGCCAGCAAAAACAGCTCAGGAGAGCCACACGCGGGCCACGTGATTTCTGTTTTCGGCTGCGATGGCATCCTGCAACCCTCTGCCAGCAAAAACAGAGCTCAGGAAAGCCGCACGCGGGCCACGCAATTTTTGTTTTCGGCTGCGACGGCATCCTGCAACCCTCTGCCAGCAAAAACAGAGCTCAGAAGAACCGCACGCGGGCCGTGCGAGTTCTGTTTTTGGCTGCGATGGCCTGCTGCAACCCTCTGCCAGCAAAAACGGAGCTCAGGAGAGCAGCACGCAGGCCGCGATTTTGTTTTTGGCTGCGACTGCCTCCTGCAACCCTTTGGCAGTGAAAAGCTCGAAGAGCCGCACACAGCCCTCGTGAGCTCTGTTTTTGGCTGGTAGAGGCATTGTGTGCCAGTGCTTATCTGTTTCACGACAGCCTTATGGGCTAGATCTAAGCACCCGAGCGGATTTGGCCCCCGGGCCTTGAGTTTGGCACCCCTGCCTTAAAGGGACTACTTAGAAGCTTTAATGCCCCTACTCCATTTTGAATTCAAAACCTTGCAAATATTCTAAATATATATTTATATAACTACATAAACTTATATAAATTCATAAAGATATATTCTAAAATAGCTTTCATCAGCAGGTTTTCCGAAAGAGCGAAATTCTGAGCTGAGCCATTCACAAAGAGCAGAATCCAATTTGCTGCAGAAAAATCATTAGGATTCTTTTTCAATTTTGGATACTTTCTTTTTTTGTGTGTGTTTGTGCCCCAGGACAGATTTCCGGAGCCATCGAGGTGGAACAGAAGTTTCTTTTCGGGCCCAGCACCATCGAGAAGTTAGCCGAGCTGGGGGCGATCTTGGAAGGCCGCGTCTCTTTTCGCGACAGCTACTACGACGTCGCTGATTGGTGCTTGACGCGAGAGGATCACTGGCTGAGAGAACGCGAGGGGGTGGGTTGGGAGCTAAAATGTCCCCCAGATGTTGGGGTGGGTGGAAGCAAGGAGACCCCATGTGTGGCAGAGACAGATAACCATCCGTCCGCTCCAGTTTTGCAACCACCGAGGGACATTAGATCTTCTCACGCGGCCACTCAGTACCGAGAAGTGACGTGTCCCCAAAATATCGTGACCCGCCTTTGTGGTTTATTGGAGAGAGTCCCTGGACAGAACTGGACTTCTTGTGTGAACAAAACAGTGGAAGAACTGGGCTTGGAGGTGTTTGTTGTTTGTGACCACGCTGCACAAATACCGTGGGGATTTGCACGTGGATCTCGACGAGGCGGATTTCGCCACGCCTGTATGCAGGTGGAAGCTGTGGTCCAGCGGTTAGAAGACGTCCCTGAAGCTCTGGAGAAGATACAGAAGTTTTGCAGGCAGCTAGGTAAGGCTGATTTTCTTCGGTCTTGTGTGTTTGTGTATGAGCGTGTGATAAAGTTCAATTTAAAAAAAATGATTGGACATCTTTGTCTTAAACGCCTCGGCTCGAGAAAAGGACTT